>NW_017142569.1:197729-221303 GCF_001652005.2 Ceratina calcarata
TTTTTAAAGTATGTGCATGTAACATTAATACAAAACTTCGTCTTTATCACTTGCAGTACTGAAGACATAAGCCGTAATTGCTTCATAAAATGTTTTTAAGGTGATCCAAAGAAGCATAATATTCTATAATAGCAAAGTTTCGAAATTCACGTTATCTCTGGTAACAATGATGTTGTAACAGCGGAGCAATCAATAGTTGTACATGAATTTATTGCAGGTACAGCGAAACTAGAATAATACACGGGCATGTATGCACGTACCGAATTAAAGCTTGCAAATGAAACACCGCCGATGTTTAGAACCGTGTGCTGACTTGTTAGAAAGCGCCGCGACTCGTCAGCGGCTAGCATCGCGGAGAGATTAATTTGCAACGGCTTGCAACTGCTTTAGCAACAAGTCGGTGAAATCGAATTGTGAGTCGTCGGGTGCTAATGCAAATTTTCGCCAAAACTTGTTATAACTTACTTGAATGTATGCATCTATTGTTTAAAACGACTGAACGAAGTATTTCGTTACTCGCCGTAATAAGATAGTTACAATGTTCACTTAAAGTGTTCAATTAAACGTATAATTTAAGGGGAACTACTTTAGAAAATATGTTCTCAGATTTAAAGAATGAGGAATAAGGAATATGCATATATTTGTCTTATAAAAAATTTCATTTCATTTTCATTAGAATCTCTTGGATGAGCCCGTTGCAGATTAATTACTTCGCTAAGTATTCTTTAGGTAATGCCACTAGCATGAATTAACTTCTTTGAAAGGCTTCTGTGTAATAATCGTGTTAGTATGCTGTGATTAATTCCGTTTTTTACTTTCAAATCAGATGTTCCTCGTAGACTGCGATGAACGAGAAGAACATCTAACTATTTACTGATGACGTAGTTAAGATAACGAAGTCCTATCTTTTCATAATCCATCTTTAAAACTGGTCTGCTTCTTTCATAATCTTACCGGAAGGTAATAGACTCTCTTGTATTTTTAGTAGTACTCAGTTCTGGCATATTTACATTCTCTAGAGATTGTCTGGGTCATAATTAACATTATTCCTAACTTACAAGAAGTGTGATACAGACGTTACACAGCGAATTAGTAGTACTTACCTTCATAAACTAAGGGCAAGCGATTAAATTTTTTAAGATGGATATATACTCTTTATGTTTCGCAAATATTCTTACATTACCTGGCAACAGTTTGAAGAAGCTCTTACCTCTAACAGGCATTAATCCGTGAGCTGCTCGTACAACCACTAAGTACACCAGTTTCACAGATTTTTCAAGCTCTCCGTGTCAGGATGATTAAAATTTATCTCATACTTAACGAACCGGAAGACGAGTACATCAGGAAATCTCTAAACCTACGAGTTTTAATTTACCAGTGATAGTTGAAGTTTATTATAAGATAGAAATGCGGTCAAAAGTTTCTGCAAGTCCTTTGTATAAGGAATTGGTATTTGATGTACATTCTGAACTACTTATAATTGCGTAATGATTATTGCATTAGCGTCGCCCTCCTCGAGAAGAGATTAATATATAACTTGACATAATTTATATTTTTTAACAAGGTGTGAAAAATATGCGAAAAGAATTTCTGTAAATAGTTTGTCCTCGTATCTAATAATAAGTGTCTCGGTTTCTTCCGACGCAGCGCGATAGTATCTTTATCGCACAATGGCGAACGTACCACTGAAGAATATCACAAAGCAAAGATACAGTTGACTGATCTTCGTAACGTGCGTTTAGGAACGGTAAAGCGTTCTTTCGCTTTTTACTTTCGGTAACCCCGCCACCATCGCGCCGTTATTTTCGGATTTATCTCGTTCCACGTTGTACATTCTTGTTTCAAAGGCGTCAAACATTCTTTATAGCTTTGAGAGTCGCCCGTCGCTTTGTTGCGATGTTTCTCAAAATGGTGTCTAACGCAATGCTATAGAATTTTTAATCTTTAAAAGTATCATTTTGTTCCCTAGTCGAACTGGCCGCGTCTTAATTTTCTCTTGAGAGCAGTTTTCGTAACTTTTAATAGTAACAAACGCAAGAAGCCACTTTATAAAAAACGAATTTTGTCATTGTTTGTAATGCTGATCTAGAGAAGTGTTCTTGAAACTTTATATGGGCCTCTTCGCTGCAGGCAGTTTTCAAGGGATATATACTTCTTCTAAAACTTCTCCGCATGAAGAGCCTTTTACATGGTATAGAAGAAAACTTTTAAATCCGTTTTAATAAAGCGAATGGTGACATAATTTGAGAACCCTCTACGAAAGTCCTCTTAAATTTGTACCTCTTTTCAAAGATAATTCTGCTGAGGCAGTTCTGAGGGCGTAGTATAATGTGCAGCTCTATAGTGAATGTCATATCCAATCTGAGTTTCTGTTCATACATACATATAATATTTTATCATTGAGAACATTTATTTTATCATCGACATTTGCAGAACGAAGTGTCTAACTAAAATTAAGGAAGAACTCGGTTCACAGTCGATTCGATAATTGAAATTATTTTATTATTTTCATTCATGTAAAGTACTTCTTTCTTATTTGAAGAAATTTACGTTACGTTACTAAAGGTAGAACACAGGAAGCGAGATGAGCAATTATAAAGAATGAAAGGAATAGAAGCAACAATGTTCCCGTTAGCTCAGCAATGAAAGATCAATCGGAATGAACGTGTCAAAGCAAATATTAATCTAGAAGCCCTTTTTACCGTCTGAAAAATCTACAGCCACTCTCTGCCTTTTTCTATAAGACGATATATAGTCAAAGTTTTCACAGGAGAAACATTTCGCATCTGCCCTGCCTGCCATTCCTCTGCAACCGTTCTTTCTGTCAATTTCACAGCGAATTTTACCGCGCACACAGAGCGAAAGCCACGTTCATTGTGCCCGACGGCTAGGCAGCTACGTAGTCCGCATAAATTTCAATTCGCGAAGTTAATTTCTAGTTTCCGTCGTGGTTCGGGTCAACGGTGACGTTCAGTCTTTGGTACTGACTGGTCGATGGTTCAAGTAGTATTCCAAATCTATTTACTCAACATGCCTACCTGCCGTCTGGAAACGGCAGTTCTCCGTTTCCGCTCGCTTATGTCGTACCTCATCCTGCTGCTTTTGTTGGCAACATGTTACTTTCACCTCGGATCCCGCAACGACGTTTCGTCGCAATTCGGAGATGCCTTCTTAAAGGTGCCCATCCAATTTTACCATATCGCTATTGCACATTATCATTGCGTATCACAGTTGCATACTCACCCTTACATGTACACATCCGCGTTCATAAGTCTTGTTATAAGTAACAATGCTTGTTCGTTCATAATGATACGCAACAGTGATGAGCTGCGAATGCATGATACAAGTGGATACGCACCTTAACGCTTGGACGACTGGCGTTAACCGCCCCATCGTTTTACCCTCGTCCTCGCTTTTCCACCCCAACTGGTTGCGCCCATAGAACCGACGAACGTTCACCCTCGACGTCGCGTTGTCCACTTAATCCAAGTTCCAGCGATTACAGAGCGACAAGTTCGACGATCAAACTCAGAGTCGCGCCTCCGTTCTTCTTCTCCTTCTTGTCCCTTCCGGTTCAGGTTCGTCCCCGGGATGCTCAATCGGCTCGAGCAGTGATATTACGAACTTTCCAACCGCGTTACGCTCGCTGGATGGTTAACGGTCGAAAACGGGAGCGCAGCTTGGATGGAAGTTATGCTCTCGGTTTTCCATTGATCCCGCGAGTGTCAGTTCTGAACGGAGCCTGTGAGAACCTGGATGTTCACGGCTGCGGTAATCAGGATCATGCGGGACGGTTCATAGCAACTCAGCTGGAATTTTTGGTATCCTCTTGCCCTAGTTCCCATCTGATTTATGGAGTTACGATAAACGAATGACGGACAGTAATGGGCATGACGTAGCAGATATGATATGTGTATGGAAATGGATTAGGATGTTTAATTATTCATTTGGCTTATCTTTATCCGAATCAGTATCACTTCTCGTGCTCATAATTGTTAACTATTTCGTTTAAAATTTTAAAAACGTTTAACATAAGCTTGAATATAATACTATTCATATCAATATTATAAATAACTGTCAACAGCAGAAACATATATGATTTATTTTTCTAAATGTTACAGTATGACTAATAGAAATGTGCAAACCATTGTCCCACTAACATTTATTGAATATTTCGTTGTTTGATTCTTTTAAACTATTTTTTTTATTCAAACAGCAATACTGAATTGGAAAATTTTTAACTGCATTTTATATACCTCAATTATATTTCTATTACATATTGAAAAGTATCTATGCAAATATTTTAACAGACAGTTCTGCATTTGCGTAAACCGTGTAACTGCGGGAGAAATATTTTTGTAAACGGATGAGTGAAAAATCGTGTTCCACCGAAAAAATACGTCGACGTATCATGCGCAGATTAATTGTTATTCAGTTCGGTTCGCTTTTTGTCAATATTTGCGAATCCGAGTCATACATATTCTCAAAAGTTTATGTTCGCCCTTTATAGGAGATGCCTGGGAAGATAGCAGAAGTTTCGCAACTTAAAACTTCACTTGTGAAAGATAGGTAGAAAAAAATCTGGAATATTTCTCTGGAGAAGGTTGTCAGTTACGCCATAAAACATTTGTTTAGCTCGAGTTACCAATGGAATTGAGTTTAAGCCAGATTTTGGGATGTTCCTTTTACCTAGAAATGTTACACGAGATTTAGCAGAATAAATAATACTAAAAAATTCGTATATTTAAAAAGTTTTTTAAGAATCGATAATAATTTACAGAAAATGTATTATTCAACGAATTCAGTTCACGATTGCATAATTGAATGAATCCGAATCTGGTTTGTACAATTTCATTGTTTAATGTTACTCTCCCTTTAATACAGGCAAACGTGATCGACTAGGACAATACAATCAACCGTCAGTATTTGACGTAGAACCTAATTAGTGACTCAATGGCGCCAAGTTTACATTTCAGTCGGGGCATGTGCAGGTATTGTTCCGCGTTCGAAAACGTGGTTGATACGTCAACGGGCATATGAACCAGTTTCTTTGATGAATAGGGCATAATGGATAAGTAGGTATGTATCACGACTGTAATTCGTACCGGGTTATTGCCGTTATAAATCAAACGTAACGCGTTCCTCCGAACTGCAGAGAACTGAGCTGAAACATTATTTAAAAAAATATCCGAGGGAGTTAAGTGTTCTTTAAATCATTCCTTTCGTATTTCAATGATAAATATTATCTCATTATGTGGATTTAAAAAAATTGGAATATCTTTTTATCAATGGGTTTCGAAATTTCCGTAGTTTCGCACGAAAATCTCAGTTTTCGGTATAAACGCTTCTCTCGCGAATCACTCGTGTTTCCGAAACTTTGAACGTGCACATTTGCCAGGCGTCGAGTACTTTTATAGTTGTATCCACCACTGTGCGGGATTTTCGCCGTCGCGGACGGCGCGGTGCCGCGTATTTCTCAAGCGTCAGGAAAATTAATGCCGGTGTATCGCGGCCGTTCTTATGATCCGATGGGGACAGGGGTACTCGAAAAGCAAGCAAATAGCAGGAAACAAGCCCGGTCTCACCGCCGGTAAAATGTCGAGGATTTAAAAGTTCGTGGAGAGGCCAAGCCGACTAGTACTTCTACTGAGAAGGAGCGAAAAGAAGACTTGTACCACGAGAAAACAACGTGGAAATGTACCGTCTACGTCCGTTTCTTTCCTCCTTCCATTTTTCTTTTCTCTGCCTACCGACGCACGGTCTTTCACTCCTTTCTTCCGACGCCGCCTGAGAAGCTTTGAAACGAATCGCAAACAGTTTGATTTTCGACCAGACGGCCCCGACAAAAAGAAACTTTGCGACGAACACGGCTGTTGACAAACTCAAGTGGAAAGAGAAATCTATACACATCGATATTGACCAACTTTTCATCTTCAATACTCCCCCGTATCTCGTTCGAGCCAATTGATTTTCGGACTAGGAGAGGCAAGGATCTTGTGTTGGTTTATTCTTGAATAACGTGCAAACAATAGTAATTGTTCCCGTTAAGCAGTGTACAGTAATAACAAATATAATTCTGTTTTACTATATGTTATTTTTCTATATTTCTCTGACATTGATAATACAAGAATAACTTCATTTAACTAGGAAATAATCATAATCGATGTCTGATTCCGAATATAAAGGGATGTAGGAAATGAATTCAAAAACGTACGATTAAATGTTATACATAGAAATGAGCTTATGAAGAATATTTCATCAAAAGAGTGACAATTATTCATGAAGAAAAAATTCACTTATTTCATTATCATGCTGCAGTATTAATTCATATATGTTTGATCAGAATAAAGTAAAATTCGAGATCTGCCAGTCAGTATTTACACAAGATAGATTATGGGACAGTGACCCAGTTTTCAAGCTCTCTGATCAAATGAATTATATGCATACCTATAATTTATTCTATCTGTGACTCGTTTCTTGATCAAGTATTTGTTCACAATTGATCTTCAGTTAGTTTCTCAGTAAAATGCAAATTCGAGTTTAGTCGTACGTCGTCATAGTTCGGGAATCCAAGAAACTTCGTGAAGAATCACCAGATTCGTTATCGATCGTTGCGTTAAAATCAATCGTACGCGATCGTATGGGTTGTCTCGACGCGGATCCCTTCTTCCTTCCTGCGCGCGTACTCGCGGATGCGGAAGTAAAGTCGAAGTTGGTTGAACTTCGGATATGAGGTATGCAGGGCAAAATGGCTTTCGGTGGGGAAACTGTGTCGCCGGATCCGAGCTCACATGCCGCTGAGCGAACTTTCGATATAGGGTGCATTGTAAACGATAGTGGAAGGATTCCGTGCCAGACGAAGAGCGTCGCGTCGCGGCCGAAGGAAGGGCATGCGAAATTCGGTGAACGTGAGAGAACGGTCGCCGACCGTGAGAAAAGTGTAGCCACGGATAAAGCCTGAGGGCGAATATATAGTTGGGCGGGGCACAGGTTTCTCAGCCGGTTGTGCGTTCAGTTATTTCTCCGGCGGTTGTAATAAAGATGGCGATGTGGAAGCTGTTTTAGTTTGTTTCGGAAGTTACTGAAGTTAGATTGTTTTTGGAGGGTTAATTGTATTATTTGTAGCGCGACTTGGAAAGGGAGAAAAGTTTCTGGAATAGGTGTAAAAAGTTGGGATCGCAGAAACGATAGCGTAGGAAAGGTTTAACTCGTTGCGAGAAATATGACTTTGCTCGATCGTATGAGAAAAAAATTTGCGCATGTTCTTACAGTTCCTTTTCACTTTGCCATTGAGTACGTCCTAAAACTATTCTCTATTGAAAAGATACGAGATAATATCTATTGCGTATAAACTCTCAGATTTATTGTCTACACAACCTTGAATTCAAAAAGTAAACGAGAAAAACATAAAAGTGAAAAATATTTTTAATGAAGACTCCCGTGCAACGCGAGAGAAAATTAGGTGACGAAAGTTAATTAATACAGAGATTTAGACGCTGGAGTTGATTAAAAAAGATTAGAAAAGACGGAGGTTGATGCCGAACGAAGGAAGCTAGTAATCAATCAAAAAGGGAAGCCAAGTTTCATACCCAGCAAAAAAATTGAAACAACTTTTAATTTCGTGGAGCGTTTACTGAAATTATGGAATACAGGTTATTAAGAAACGTGATCCGACTCGTTGGCACAGTTGTTGACATTTTATATCGTCAAAGAGGTGAGAACTTTTCACTGTTTCAATTTTTCGTTGAAATATTGAAACTGATACACACTTTTTATTTCTTGTCAGTACGTTTTATTGAATCCACTTATTCCTTTGGCGTATCGCTTTCCACAATTCAACGCGCAAACAATCAACGCTTCGATTCACTAGAAACCGCTTACGGGTTCAACCGAAATTACCAATCTCACGGTAAAGCGAAGAAGCGAGTCATAAATCGCGCCTCACCCGGCCGGCCCCTCCTAAAACGGAAGGGTGTTAATCACGAGCTCACCTACTGACCGAGATGTTAAACATTTCCGGACTGGTAAACGTTCTAAACTGTTAATCACGCGTCCAGCCGAAAAGCTCAATGCGAATTACGCATGCCAGCGTCTGACCGTAGCGCACGGCCGCCGCGTCGGTCGCATTCCCTTGTTCGCGCAACAACCTGCCCGAAATTATAGCTAGTAATTTGCTCTCGAAAACGACAACGATGTGACGCGCGAGCCATCAAAAAAAAAAAAACGCTCGGCAATTTGTGACTTTTCGGCCGTTCGCCCATGCAATTTACCGCCTCTGGGAATTTTTATTTCCCCGACGATATCCCGGAGCCACTTTTAAACGCATTCCGCCGTGGCTGCCGGTGAAAATTGCGTCGCATTTGACCGTAACCGCTCGTACACCCCCCGTGTCACCGGTGGCTCGACGCGGACAGGGAAGCAAAGCCGTAATCATCAGGACGATTCGCGTCTGTTAATAATTTTCCAGCTATTAATTGATTACCGTCAGTCCGAAATGTCGAGCCGTTTGTCAGAGGTTGCGTCGCGGTCGTGTTTCACGATCACGGTTAAATACTCCCGAAATACCTCGCGATCGGTCTTATTAATCGCGTGCGCGCTCTACTCGAAATCGCGTTCTTTATCAGGTTCGACTGCGTCCGCGTTCTCCAGCGCAGCCGCGTTCCTCGCGCCCCGTCCGTTTAAACCCTTTTACACACCCGCAGTTTTAACATGTAATCCAAGCACGTTATCAGCATCGCGGTTGTTGCCAACTTGCACGAAACATCGTGTTAACTTCTCGCTAAGCGATAAATTTTTCTCGTTCCGTGCTCGCCAACCCACCAAAGCCTGTTTGAGCAACACACTGCGACGAGTCGACGAAGCGATAACTATATTTTAGAATCACATTACAGGATATCTCTGTTGAGATAACATAAGTCTAGTTTGGTAATTCACTGTTAAAAAAAAAAGATTTTATACGTAATTGTTGGTTATTGCTATCTACATTTACCTGCCGTTTTCTAAATCTATTTTTACAACACATCTTATATTCATGGGAGGCGTCGATGCAAAGGCAATTTATCATACACGTTCTTTTCTGACTTTGCTGTAAGAAAGTGTGTTAGGGTTTAAAATATTTGCATTCACGTGTAGTTATTCTCTCGTTGAATATTTAATGCGTTTTGAAAAACGAAATAAAAATTGTCGAGTATCGCACTTGTGAAAGATTTTCAAAAAATCTGGTAGCCGTATCATAAAATTTGTCATCTCTCTCATATTGAGAATTGTATCTAAGCTTGGAAAAAATTCTGCATGGAGCATGGTCGAGGTATAATATCTAATTGTGAGCCTGTAAGCTTGAAGGTAAAAAGAGTTCATCGCTTTTTATTCTACATTTAGAGAATTAATTTAATTGTATGGAAAGACGTGAGTTGAATATGTATAGTTCACGGAGAATAAGGGTTGCTAGCTACCAACGACAGAGAAATTTCGGACACTTGACCGAGAAAATATGGATATGCGAATTATAAAAACATAGGAATTTCGTTAGTTCACGGAAATTATTTCTCGTTTTATTTCCTGTTATCTCTTCGGCTTTATTTCACTGCATAAAATATCTATTCTGCGCGCTGCGTACGTTTATGCGGATTATAAAACGTGGGAATGTGCAGAAGGAAAAAATAGACCGTGTGAGTCATTCAAAAAACACATTCGTGTCCGGAAAAAATGTCTTATCTGCAATCTATGAAAATACAGTTTTTGGGTAAACGTTCGCAGTTTGCAGCCGTCAAATTCAGATGTTTACCGACACGGAAAGTTTAATGCAATCGTGCTATTTTTACCGCCTCACTGTTCCCGAATGCGTTTCACGCAGCCAAAAACAAAATATAACCGGTGGCTCAAGTTCGCAGACAGGTTGACGCTCTACGCGCTATCAAATCAAAAGTGTCGAACACACGTACGCGAAAGTAATCGTGATCCATTGCTAAAATAAAAACTCTCATACTTCGTATCAACTGGGAAATTCAGCGCCGTGACAGCCGGGAACTATGCGACGCTCGTAAAATCGAGCATCAGTATCCCTGGCTGAATTACTAACCGCGGATTCACTCCTGTGTGTGGCACAAATCACGGATGCGTCCTTTCTGTGAACGTCGCGCGCCGCCGCGGCAGCGGGCACGTGTACGCGTGCAGATTATTATCTCGCTTATTGGACGGATGGACGAGCACGTTCGTTTCGGGATCGGCTCGTTAATTACGAGTTTATCTTCCAATATTTTATCCAGCGAACCATCGTGACATGGCTGTTTCGACGCGATGGCACTTTGATTGTTCTCCGGTAACGGCAACCTGTTACTATCCGGCAAATTTCACGGCTTTTAACTTCGGCCGGCTCCGAGAGGGAAGCCTTTTTCTCGTTCCCGCTGGACCGTGGCGACACGACGACGGGTCCTCGTTTGTCATGAGAAATTACGCTCCCTTGTCGTTCCCTATTCTCATGGTGTCTTCGGGTGAACGAAGGAATGAAGGAACGAAGAGTCGAACGAGCTGTTAGACCGCGCGGTCGTAGAAAAGTGACAGTAGTTTCAGGGACGGGTCTACGAGGGAAGGTGATCGAGCACTTGTCAGCCGTAGTCGGAACATGAGCGACGTTTCATTAGAAAGGAACATCTAAATTATAGCCAATGTTAGTTCGCTTATCCACTGATGGGGAAAATCTGATTAGCTTTTTTATAAGATTTAGAAATGTACTGGTTGAATAATCACGGATTTTTAAAGTCGAATCAAACACTGCGTACAGAAATCTAAAAAGTTTCTGAAAGCCCTCTGAAATTTTGAAAATACAAACTGTGGAATTATAGTACGTGAAGTAAAATTGCGTTCGGTTTATTCGTTCAGTATGACACGTTGTATCGAGTTCCATTAAACTATTTTGTTTTCCTTCGATCCTGTTCGCGGAAAAAAGCTTTTTAGTCTCAGTGTATCGATGAAACATTTTAATAGCACCAAGTCCACACAGTTTTTGTTTATTAAAAAATTGTATCAGAGGAAATAGATGTTATCCAAAATCAGTCTAATTAGGAAGATGTTAACGGTATGCGGATTATGAAACAAGTTTTAAAATATAAAAACTGACAATATCTGATGCAATTGTTCTATAGAGAAATATCGTTTGTATTTTGTAGGATGTACTGTGTTATAATAAGTAATGAAACTTGTTCATGAATAATATTCTTTTTAACCGTATTTTGTAGGTCGTATTTGCAACATTTTGGAGCGTAAACAACGCGCACAGATGCGCGTGTGGAATATAATTTTCTTGTTAAAGCTCTGCACGAAATATCGTTTTCATAACAAACTGTGTTTTTGCGGACGTAATTATTTGTTCATGTTTAAAGGATGAATTATAATTAAAGGAAGGAAAGAGACCGCCCGATAATAAGTAGCGTATTTTATGGATTTAAATATGGACAAATGAAAACTGGGAAGCTTGAAGATGATTATATTGGAATACGTGACGAGATCAAATTTTTTTCAGTTATTTTCTCGCTAACAACTATTAACGCGACTACGTTGTATCCATTATCGACAACCGATTTCTTGGCAGATCCTGGGAGATGGAATATGACAAAATTAAATTTTTCCATTTCAGATGCATTCCAGGTCGAATACGTATCAACATCGGAAACGTATAAGCAAGTCCCTATCGGTTTTTGCCTCTTGCCAAGCCGCAGATTCGCGTTTCACGTTTCCCGTTCGTTCAAATCTAGACCATCATAATCCTAAGCCAACAGCTGTGGTTCTTTCTACTGAAACTAAAAAATGAAAGTGTTATCTCGTGTTCTCGATTTCAAATATCCACGTAGGCACGATTTTTCTGACACCTGACTTGATTTACTAATTATTTTTTATACTTGATATTATTTCGTGAAACTATGAAGAAACGAGTATTTTGTCTCTTTCTCTCTTTTTTTCATCGTTCACACGAGGGAATCCAGCTATTATCATAAAATGTGTTTGAGTTCTGTCGATCGATCGTTTGCCGATCCAAACGAACGGTTCCGAAAGTTTTGTATGAATGTTCAATGTTGCGTGAAATATGTACCTTGAGAAATTCGCGGTGTCCATGTGGAAAACGTGCACGAAGAAATGTGATAAGGAAAAGTAGTATATAAAGAAAACATCAGTTTTGTCGGTTGCCTTAGAATCTGTATTACTTCCTCGTTCGAATAATTCTATTAGCATGGAGGAACATTCAACGCGCCTTTGATACCGTTTGCTGTTTTAATGATGTCCTTTGAATCCTTTTGCCGAGCACTGGACTGCGAGTCTTCAATTTTCCAGCTTCAACTTCCATCGTGAAGTTTATTATAGGAGGAGAGAATTTCGACCGATTGCCTTGCACGAGAGCGCGAATGGGGAATTGATAAACTATTTTTGAATCGAGAAAGCTTCTTTGGAGGATGCCAAGTGAAAAATTGTCGCGCGTTGAAAGTATATTTCAACGTTCGTGAAGGGGGAAAAAAAAAGGAGTGAGAAACTCGTTCCGTTGTGAAAATTGTCGATTTAAGGAGTTGGAAAGTTGGTAGTCTGAATCTACAATTCATCCTCATCCTCGTTTTCAGAAAGTAAAGAAATTCTTTATACTTGCAGGTATATCGTGTTTTTCTAGACGTCCTTTTACCTCGTATATTTAGTTTGTTAACGTAACATCAACTTATCAAATCAGTTTATCAGTCTTTCCTTCGGGTTCATAAATATTTAATTAACTATAATTAACTGCAGCGAGTTGCTTAATAAACAACGTGTTCGCGATAGGCATCCCGAACTTCTTGAGAATGATCCATCTTCTTCGCTATGCACGTTGTCCTCTTACAAATTAAACTTCCGAGGGGGGTGCAATAAATACGCTTGCACGTCACGTAGCTGGCTCCGCGAAAGATTTGCTTCCCGCTCCGTGCTCGCAGAACCTTCGTATCGCTGTTAACGCAAGACACTAACGCTCAGCCATTTGCTTGATCTTCGTCGTAGTCGTGGCACATGGCTTTCTTCCACGACTCTCCTATTTTTCTTGTTATTCTCCCCGCAATTCGACTTGTCGAACTTGATCCGTTCCTCGTGTTTAACTCTCGCATTACCTAATCGAATTACTCTCTCCGTTCGATCCCGGAGGCGGTCGATTACCTCGCCACTTCGCTTTTTGCTCCCTCCCCTAGTCTCGTCAGTGGTTGTTCCAGCTTGTAGATCGTGGACCTCTCCACAACTACTTTCCGTCTCTACTGTCGATGACTCACGCTTCCGGCGAACGTGCTTGACGTTTTTCTTTGATATACGTCTGTTTAATTGGCACCATTCGCGTCTATACCTACATCTCGAGTGTTTTTGTTCCTCAGACTAACTTCGGACGTGGAGCAGTTGAACTTTCTCAGAGTTCCTCCCCCGTCGCGATCAAACAGCTTCTCTACTTTCCTCCTTTTCATCTTTTCACGTTCATCCGACGTTCGGGTTTGATATTTTATTTCGGAATTATTTCTTCCACCAATCAATGTCCCCCCGTGAAAATTCGTTACTACTTGAACTGATTCTGACGTACTTTCGTTAGAGTTCGACGAGAATTAGTCGTAGAGATACACCTTTTCTTGAATATAAGAATTCTTTAGACACAATATATTTTATTTAAACGAAAACAATGGGAACGGTTTTATGCGATGTCGTGACGGTACGCCGCAGCGTCTCATCAGTATTAAATTAGTCGTACTTTACCCGCACGAAGTACTCCCGTGAGTCAACGAATACCACGATAGTTCTGGCTCCAGATGACGGCTTCTTTCACCCTCCTCATTTTTCTTGCTTTCGTCTGATGGTCCTCTTCAACTCGACGGTTTTCGCAGAGCCGCTTCGAGACCTCCCATCCGTCCTTGCATCAGACCGGTCTGGACGAGCCGCTGCTAGACACCCTCGCGTGTTTGCACTCAAATTAGAATCTCGAGGGCGTCCCTCCTGCCTCGCATTGTGATACCAGGTAAACAAAGATGACAGGCGATACGACTACGAAAGGGAGCCTCGTTGTTGGCCGTCGTTCCCGTCTGACGAGCTCTTCCGACTTCCTCTCCCTCTGTCTTTAGTCGTGCCAATAGAGCTATATTATTAAGAAACAGGGAGAAGGGATAAGGAGAAAAGAGGATCCGTACACAGGCGAGCCTCGGGCGTACACTCAATTCTCCACTTCTCTTTTATCTCTCCCTGGAATGCTAGGAATGATTTTTTTTCTCTCCTTTTTCACTGGGTGAAACTGTACTGCTGTTATTTAGTGCATCCGGTCGCTTTAAGAAAACGTTGGTAAGTATTATAGCTACAGACTTCGTAGGTAATCAAGAAATCTCTATTCAAAAGGGTTGTAATGTAGTTTACATTTATAATTGCATTTAACTGAGGAAACCCTGAGGGAACCCTTTCATTCGTAATTTACTTCACGATACGGACTGCGTATAGTGGATTTGGTTGATTGAATTTTATACGATATCAACATGTCATACATTGAAACGTGTTTCATATATTTCAAAATTGTAATCCTTCGCTAAGGATTAACGCCGAAGATAGTGTTTGTTTATGAAACTTATTTAAAACAATTCTAATAAATAAATATAAAGTGATAATTGCCATTATAGTTATAATACAATTGCGAAGATATTACGTGACATGTTCGCGTAATTTAATTGATACGGAATAAATGTGTATTATTTATTACATCGAAGGTACATGCGTTTAGCACGAATGTAAATCCCTTATGTAAACGAATGTCAAAGCTGAGAGTATTCGAACCGAATCTGAAATCCTCAAGATATAAGCTTATTACACCGTCCCTGATCTGCTGAACGTGTTTACGCGTTTAATCATCCCAAACGTCTGTCGTTGGATCAACCCGCAAACGCGACGTCGAATCGCTGCTGATCCCGTGGGAATCCTGAGATTTCGGCAGGAAGACGAACCGGCTTCGTTCGACTTCCGCTCATCGGCTCCGGCGTTCGGTCGCGAACAATCTCACGGTGCATACGATGATGAGCCGTTGCTCACGGTTCATCCTCCGCTCCCCGTGGGATATTTAATCTTTCGTTTAATTTCGATAAAAGCCGCCCCGATGCGGAACGAACTAGTCGATCGATGGTATCGAGGCACGCGATGTTTGCTAATGCGCATCGGGCATTAATGAATCTCGAATGAATGAGGCGAGGAGCGCCTGATCGGGACGGATAGCGGTTCTTCCTCTCTTTTTTTTTTTCCTCGTATTCCCTGTTCCCACTATTCTCGCCTGGATTAAAGGCAATGCACTCTGTAACCTATATTTCGGCAAGGCGTTGATTGACTACTTGTTTCCTTTGGATCGCGTTCCAAACGGGACAACACCTTTTTTTAGGTCGAATTTCTGTGCACAGAACCAGCTTCTCTACACTTATAAAAAATATTGACGAAACATACGTGTAGCGTACGTTTTCATTTGTCTCTGATTTGTCTTTGCCTGTTCAAACACTGTAGATCTTCCGTTCACGGCACCATAACCGTTGCGCGGATTTGCAGTGAAAGTGTCGCTTGCAAAAAAATGGAATCATTTAGCCATCGAACGTCATCATCAATTGTGCTCGTTAAAGGGTTTCCATTTGTCGCGTGCCGCGAATGACAAAGGCTTTCTATGCAACTTCGAATGGGACTTTTAAAATTGAAACCCACACACGGACCGATAAGTTAATTAATATTTATCAGGATATAAAAAAAAGTAATTGTGACTGCGAACAAAAATGGAGTGTATGCGGTTATACTAGATTCGGTGAATTAAAATCGATGCCGTAGACATGTCCAGGTATGGTCAACACAACTCTAATAAAAGCAGTGTATAAAAAATTTAACATTCGGTTCAATATTACAAACGCACGAACGCTTCGTATTCGTTTCAAAGGTGATTAAACGCACGGAAACATTTGTAAGCTAACAAACGAAATAAATTCATAGTTGGGACTGCTAGTAAACAGCGCGTTACCTATATAGTAGCTGCTTTTCCCACGTGCACGTGAAAATTTACGTTCACCCTCGTCCACTGATTCACCATTTCTAAGACAAGCTGGAAATCTAGACGCACGTCCTCGCAGAAAGTTTAACGAGAACGGCGGAATCTCTGACTTGATCAAAATTTATCAGGACAGTTTCAGATAAGCGCCGAGAAAAAGTTGTGACTGCGCTTATGTATTTAGGAGTAATTAAATGTATGATACATGTCGTGTAATAACCTGTCCAGAGATATTTCGTTACAGATCGTAAATAAAGCACAGCACGAGAGATTATGGTAATTTATTAATACATTCGCAATTACAGTTTAATCTACATGTTCGAAACATGGATACAATTTTTGTTTTAATTAAACGGATAAAACAGACATTTTTTACTTCGAACTTTACCACTGAAATCAGGTAATAGAACGTTCGGTTGAAAACTTCGAATTGAGAAAAGTTATCACTGAAATCAGCTAATCGAACCACCGGATAAAAGGAGGGTGCAATCTGCGAGGTGATTATATCCACTGCAAAAAAATATATTTCATAGAATTATCGACAACGTTCGGTAAGGAGATTATCTTTACGAACCGGAGAAATGCTGACCGTGGCGCTTCCGTAAAATCACAGCTTTCGAACCAGATGAAACTTTTTTTACACAACCCGTTCGATCGGCTGATCCGTGTGATTGCGATGTACCGAAGGATATTCGTAAGGATCAAAACGGATTATATGAGAGTATGGGCAGGGTGGATGGGCGAGGCTCGCGGGTCGTTCGATAAAATTTGCACCATCAAAGTGCAGGTTGATGCGGCGACTATGATATCGGGAGCACCGTTCAAATATTTTACCGACGAGCCTCGTTGACAAAACGCTTCTCGCTCCCGGATATTCTTTCGTCGATGGAGTGAAAGTCCAAAGTGATGTATCAACGACGGCTTTGACATTTTTCAGCTACTAGTCAGTAAATGAATTTTAATGAACAGCTTTTCCTATAAAAAACCGACGATCGTCTTTTCGTTGCTCGTGTTTGTGGTTTAGAACGCTGCTGTAATATTCTTTAAATGTTTGACGATAGCTAATCTTTCGAAATTTTCCTTTTTCCATTTGCGTTTTTTGCCGATTTTTTAAAATATTCAGTAAATATTGAATTTAATGTTTGGATTAGTTAACGTTTATAAAAGGTGGAAATTGTACAACTTTTCTATTTTGATGAACGCGTTCGGTGATGTAAAAATTGTTTTTTAGTTTTATAGCGTACGGCATAAAAGTTTATCAAAGCTTATATGAATCAATAAATTGAACGTATCCGGTCTATGGCTACTCATATCTCTTATCATTCCTCCTTTTATGAGACAAACACAGCCCCGCTTCGTTATTACCACTTTTATCAATAGTTTTCTCATAGAACTTGGGATCGTTGAAAGAATTCAATTATACAACGAGGACAAAGATATTTAATCACAGAAGTTGAGGAAGCAAGTTGTTCTCATATTTAGCATACCTATTAAAACATTCAGTACGAAATGAAATATCAGATCATGCAAAAGTTATGTTCTTCGAACATTAAAAGCGAATATTTTATTTTATTCTCTTCTGAAGTTGTTCGACGTCGTACGATTCATTTTCTCTTGCTTCTACTGTCATACAATGAAATGTCTCTAAAAATGATACTGTCACTTGGAAAATCCATTTGGTTCCTTGTTGCAGATATGAATTGCAATTGTCTTACGAGAAAATTAACTGTCCGTTTGTTGTTCATCATTATCAAACTCATTAACATTGAAATACCTATAATTTATTCATTATCATCAACATGCTCAATATAGATAAGTCATTATTATACATATGTATATGCATATGCAAACAGGTTGATGAATACTGCATTTGGCGTGCAGCAAAGTTGTCATTAGATACCATTCGCTGACGAATGATTAATAAGCCCACGAATAGATCAAGAATAATTCCAAGTAGCTATCTAATGCCATAATCTTAAATCCGACGATATTTAATAAATGAAGCGTAAGCCGTCGCGAGAAGTTTTCATGCCTGTTTCACAGTGAAATGTTAATACAGTTCGTAACAAAGTTATTGATTAATGTTGCAATTTAGTAGCTTCGACAGTTTCGAAATTAGCAATTTTCTTTGAAATTCGTGACGCGGTCATTACGTCGCGGTCCCCAGTTGCTTATTTGCATACTTTGTACAACCGGGTATCCCAGGAAATGTAACTTTGTATGCAAACTTTCGGAGACCGTGCAAAATTCATATCCACGTCATCGATTGCTAGTCTCCAGTCTCTGGTTCCCAGCCGTGTTCCCCTTCGCACAAAGAATCGCCGGACTAGCTCAGGTTTTAAGATCAATTTTTAAAACATGCCCTAAAGAAGCTATAGTTCCCAGAAGCCCGATCTGAATTTTTTTGTTACGTTGTTTACTACAAAATATTCTCATTGGACACATTCATGTAATAATTTAAACGACAGAAGATGCGTTCCATTTTTAAATTACGACCAACGAATTTAATTCCGTTTAATTAAAATGTTTTTCGTTGTCCCCTTTTTAATTGTAAATAAGCTTTACGAAAGATACTGAGAAAAACGTAAAGACAATATTTCACGTATACGAGCTTATCGTCTGTCAAAAAACAAAGTGATTAATCATACAATCGATCGGACCGGAGGAGAACGAGGCAGCTTTCGACCAAAGTATTGGTATCGAAACGTGAAACGAGCTTACACACTGTCACCGTAGTCATCGCTGGCCCGTGATATGACATCCCGGAGGGGCGACGCGGGAAAAGGCTGCTTTGAAGCAAACCGATGTAAATGCACGCGACGTCTATACCCCGTTTCGCGTGCCCGCGTTCCTCTCTCTTGTTCCGGCGTTCATCCGCAGATTTTTCTATCTCTCTTTCGCACGCGGCACATCTCCAAGTTCCGGAACGGTAGAAATACGATTTGTCAGGGCGACAGTACGGTAAACGTGCAATGAAATCTGAATTTTGCTGGCCTTCGGTGACGGTGCATCTACCAAGTTTTGATGGCGGAATAAATTTCGCCTCCCACGTATTGTACGAGCAATTTACGCGTCTGTCCGGACTGTGAAAAGAACGGCGACGAGTATAATTTTCCCTTTTATTTTCGCTTATCGTTGGTATAATGCAAATTGTCGTGACTTCTTGCTCGATACCTTGTAACCTCTGCGATTCCGATCCAGTGAACATCTGTCTAGCTGCAGACACCTTTGAAAACAATAACCGCCGCGTTGTACCTCCTTTGGCGCAATAATTGATCTTATCGACAATCGACGCGCGGTAATTAGTTCGTACTTTCCGCCCCGCCACGCGTCAAGAGGAGAGCATAACGCTCGGATAGAAACACGCCCGGCGAACTTTCGACTTTCGCCAAGCGTTCAATTTAACTTCTCTGACGAATAATCATTAGCCTAAACGTGAACCATTCGTGTCCCGCGTTTCAAGAAAATTTCACCGACTATCCCACGTTACAGTTTCACACTCCTTCCATTTTCGACGATATTTTATTGAGAGATACCTGGAGGCGCGCGGATCCAGACTAAAAATATCTCTCGGAGACTCGGAAGGAAACGCTCCACGTCAGTTTCAATATCGTCGCGGGAAGACAATATCCGTGGAATGAAATTAGAAGCGGGGGCGAAAAGGCCGCGGTAAGGATGAAACGAATTTTATTATTTCCCGTCTGCGTTAGGTAATTCTTTCCTTATAGAGAGAACGCGGCGCGGTCGTTAAAAAGGAAACAATTATTTGTGAAATACGAACGAAGGGCGTCCTGTTCAGTTTCCTTTGCTACGCTATATCTCTGTTCCAGTCGCCTCACCGACGCGACGGCGATTTACAACGCTCCGACACGAGACGCGCCTCACTGCGAGACAGGGCTAATTCTCAGGGAGCTCGTACAATTAGGGAAATGAAGACGGATCCCTCGTATCGGGTAGAGATCGATGTGGGAAACGGAAAATGCGAAAGTCTGCGCTTGTTCACGGGACGGGTTTCCTCCGGTACTTCCGCCGGATCACATTTCATTACCGCAACGATTCGATTATGCAGATACGAACTCGCCGTTTTATCGTTGTTCGGAACGAAGCTACGCAACGGGTGCAACCAGGCATAATTATATCCTTTTTCTCACGTGAGGTTTCTCCGGCTGAACGTTTGTCGACTAATTCGTTCGATCGTGAACTCGTCGCCGCGTTTCTTGCCCTCCTGCACCAGTTTTTTTTCCCCCCGTCTCTTCCTCTCTCGCCGGATAACTCGTCGAGCACGGGGTTTAATAGAATTTTACGAGTATACAAAGTTAAGTAGGGTGGAAGTGAAGTTTTATTGATCGGCCAGCCGGCAGCGAACCCGTTCCGCGTATTCTTTCCTCTCCTAGCTCGTGATCGCGACCGATATGCTAATACGTTCTCACTGAAATTATTTTTGTAGAAAGATACCATTGTCCGCCTCGATGTAATTTCCCTCTCATCGAATCGGAGTTTTTTCATTCAACGTAGCTAACAATCGGTTTATGTAACTGAACGTCGGACGACTTTATTCACAATCTCGATTCGAATCGAATAGGAAGTAGGAATCAAACTTTTTTAACATTTACCCTCCCTTGTAATGGCCGAGCTTGGAATTTTATTGAATATAGGTAATCAATTTTTAAATTGGAAGATTTTTGTTTGATATAGAAACGTTTATTTAAATCTAACAATTGTTCTATATGAATTGAGAAAATTTTTTAAACCGTAGCAATTTTTACTTCTCCCTATTGAAAATTTTTTAAACCCTAGCAATTTTTCCTTCTCCCTGTTGAAAATTTTTTAAACCGTAGCAATTTTTCCTTCTCCCTGTTGAAAAATGCGTTTTCAATCATCTAAGAAGTGAACAGTTTTTACACAGAGGATTCTTTGCGGAAACTTTCTGATCCATCCACGACGTACTCGTTACTGGATTTACTTCACTATGAAACGTTTTCGAATAAAATCCATGTTTACGAGGGAACATTGTAACGAATGTTGAAGTAAATACGTTGTAAAAGGTGAGAAAATTAAATGCAAGCCTTCATTTGAGTGAAAGCTTCTGCTTCGGATTGAGGATCCGTATAGAGCTAAACAATCTCCACTGATTTTCGTGACTTTCCGGAAAATCGGCGCAACGCGTCTCGTCGCTTCCTATCGATTCAGTAAAATGGACCAGCCCTGCATCGTCGTCAAATCTTTATCTTATTATTCACGCGATCCTCTCATCGACGATATTGCAGCGACACTCTTCCGTCCGATATCAATATTAGACCATCTGGCATTCCATTAAAATTCGCATCACCGAAAGCACTTACATCGTGAATCTATTCCATATTTTCCCGTTATCGACAAAGAATGATTCCTGATTTTTGTTGGACGGTTTGGTTCCCCCGGCGCCGGGAGATGTTGCATTCGCACGAGGATCGCGGTCAAATGACTTTCAGCAACTTTCAAATCCTGTTTACTTCCAGCTACGTTAAACATGGGAACGATTCTAAAATACGAAACTGTACGATGTTATTTAGGTACACAGTGATCGAAAGCCTCGCCCCGTAGTTAATGTGATCTGGTACAATTGAATGTAAAATAGTATCACCGCTTCGTCGATCTAAACAATTCAGGTGCCTTCAGTGGCCGTAGTTTCAAGGATTGTAACGTATGAAACCAATTTATCTACCCTCCCGACCTCGGAAAGAACTCCACGATGTAGTATACAGTTGACCAAATCGTATTCGAACGGCGAGATTTATTTTGTTCGGTATCGACATAAAGTCGAGTTGCACGTTCTCTTCTCAATTAACGTTGTCTTCATTCTTTCTACGCGCACTCTTCCGTCGTTTTTATAATATCTAAACGTTTTATGATCGCTCGGCATCAAGTGCATAAATATTTTACGAGCACAGTAAGCTTTTTACTGCTTGGCTTCGTGCTCCTTCCGTTATTTTACATAGTACACGGTGCCGCGAGCCTGTTATTAAGTTTCCGTTCTCGCGCCACCGTCAAGGGAAGAGGCAAGAAACATATATTTTGATGGGTTCACGGAATATTAATAATGCTTACGCTTTAGAGGCCGGTTTATCGGGACATTTAGGAACTCACAGTTACGCGATAAGCAGTATTGCTCGCTGCGTTATATTAATCATCGATGCTCCGGGCATACATCAATCGCAGTCATTTTATATTAACCAGCGCCTAGTGAAATATTTATTACAATTTATAGCTGGCACTGTATAATGCAAATAAATTAATGATTCATGGAAAGGTTTCTTTTAATAAATAAATGCCTCTAGTTTCAAAATTATTTATTTGAAAAAATGTTTCGGGGAGAAGAAAATCCATTGTAGTTACTCTCCTCGTAAGTTTATACGTGCTGAACGTATGAAGATCAACTTTATTTAAAATTTTATAATTAATATATTATTCGATGCTCGACAGAAGTATTAATCCAATTACGTCGAAAAATCATTAGTTTTGTAGATATTTTAATCCCTTTAATATTTAGCCTTTTAATAGTTTGCCGTGAATTCGTATTATTATTATTCTATGTTTGTACTATTCACTGATGTGGTGCGGCATAGTGAAAAATAATTACGATGCACAGAGACCATATTCTGAAGCCCTGTATTAAAAGAGCGACAAAAAATGTTTTATTAACTATTTAAATGAGATGTCCTGGTTTTATAAATTGGGCTCTGATCATTTATTGATTAATGGATTTTAATTATTATCGGCTTAAACTATTAGTGTTAATAATTACGAAACATTAGTAAAAGCTAATTGGAATTTATACAATACAATTGGGGATATGATTCCATTTCATTTTTTCTATAACGGAGATTAGCAATATAGGGATTTCATAAAAAGGCAGAGAGTAGTTAAGCTGATTAGAAGCAGTAATAATATAAAACAGCCACGTATCAAATATTTTTAATCTCTCTTTCTAGTTCTATCAGAAATTCTTTGTAACAGATTTTAAGAAAAATGGCAGGTATAATAAGTAATCCGAGAGCATGACAAATAATTTATGATACGTTCTTCGGTTTATGGAGGAACTAGAATTTTTCTCTTGTGTCTACGGGCGAAACAAACCGTGTGATTCCCGGCTCGGTAATTCAACGAACCAGGACTCGATAGGAAACGCGGGAGGCTTCCTCTGTGATGGGAATCGAGACGCGTTATTTGGAGGCAGCGACCTCCAACTTGCGAAGGAAATGCGATACGGCTCTTCAGACTTCTCTGCACACTGCGCCGTCGGAGTTCGAGAGCAAGTTCGCGACTTTGAGATACGAGGGTACGACTTGTTCCCATGCTGCAGCTGTACATGCGCGCGTGTGTGCGCGCCTATAACGCGAAACGTAATTCCTACCGTTTGTTGCGCGTACTTATTGCGCTTGCGAGGCAAATTACCATCGAAAAGGCGAATTGGACATGGAATTTCAAACAGCGCATTGTTCCATTCGATGTAACTGTAAATAAAATAATGATTTTAGCCAATGTAATTATTATAC
>NW_017142569.1:221317-231501 GCF_001652005.2 Ceratina calcarata
TATTATCAGGAGTAAAGAATATGAATTTCGATAAAATTCAATTCTTAAATCTACGATTCAGCATTTTCACAATTGGAGAAGTAACGAAAATCGGGTTTATTCTTCATTTCATTTCATTACATGTTCCTTTAAATTTACGTCCTTTCGGATTCCACTGAATGCGAAACAATAATTCTCCGCGCGCAAAGTAGAATCTCGCGTTTCGTCGTCAACATACATATATTATCCCCGACCGAGCTCATTGTAAAACGAAACAATACGTCGCCGCGGGGTGGTGTGAATTTCGTTTAACGCTTGAACATAAATTATACTTTTCTGACGTTCGCGGAAGTCGAGTCACCTGCGGTGTACTCTGCCGAAAGGAACAAGAGCGTGAAAAGTAAGGTAAGAAACGATGTGAAATAAAAGAGGATTGAAACGCAGAGATTTTCCATACAAACCTCGACCGCAATTGTGTGGCTCGCGCCCTTTTCATGCGTGCATTCGCAAACACGTATACTGATCGTAATAATGATGAATAGCGTGTATAATCTGTAAATACCTATATGCAAATGGGGATTGTTCGGTTGTTTCTACCCCGGGTATTCAAAAACAGTGCATATTTAAATTGGCGTACATCTCGTGTATTTACCAACCGACTATGGAAACTTGTTGTTTAGAGCGCGAGGCAAGAAACTGAGATAAACGGACGGATGGAAGGGAACGTGGATGGAGATAACGCGAGGCAATCGACTAAAACAAAGAGGGAGCTGAACGGGAATTTCTTTGGACTTTCATCTCTATTTTTCCACCTAACGAAAACAGGGTACTATGTATTATGGGAACGATTTAAAATATTGATGGGTGGGAAGAAACGCAAACGTTCACCGGAGAATCTAATATCGAAAATGTTGTGTCGGTTGTTTCTGGGTATTAATCAATCATACAAATATTGAACATACATATAATTACTGAGTAATTTTAAATAATTTTAGATTCAGTTTATTAATAAATAATAACGAGTTAATTTCCCATTTGTATTTGCAGGAGTTAAATTAAATATATATAAATTAGTTTATTGAGCGTAAAATGCGTTCAGAGAGGTAATGGAAAATTGTTGTTGATCGCACTGTTAAACTGGTAAAAAATTAGTTTTATGGATGCTTATTGATCAATAAATGTAGTCGGATATCAGTTTTTGGAAGTCTCGTGCGACTAAGTAACTGTGTTTGACAAATGGCTGTTGTTGAACCATGGATAAATCTGCTTACGATTGTTGATATAGTTAGCAAAGTTCGTGCGATATTGTTTGCAGGTAAAACTGTAAACGAAGGTTCGAACGGAATTTAATATATTGCACGATCGTGGAATGTAAATTGTTCAGCGATTAATTGCATGTCGGCACTACGTTAGAATTTAAAAAATGATGCTCCTCTCGAACGAGGAATGTTGGGCAATAGAAAAAAGGAAATGAACAAAAACAGAGAACGCGTTTCACAGGATTAATTGATATTCAGATATTTGGTAGCGATGGTATCATGTACAGTACAGTGATGTGCTGTTTCAGAAGAATCGAGTTTCATATGAAACGGGCGAGAACTTTGGAAAATGTATATAATAAAAAATTTCGTATCCAATTTTGTGCGAGAATCAATTTGCAGTTTGTTTTGTTTTTGAAGCTCGATGCGATAACCTTATCTTGAATAAAAATTGATTGATTGTGTATTTTCTTTCGCTTTCTCCCACTGGTTCCAACAGTTATCAACTGTTTTCCTTATCGATTAAACTCCAAGTAACCGGCGCAGCGCAGGAGGGATATAAACGAAATTTTGAAATTTCACTGGTGTTCCTCACTCGATAGCCAAATTCTCGGAATTTATTCGAATTCGGAAGTTCGTATCTATTTCGTGGCAATTGCCGAAGTAATCCCGGAATTCATTAATTCTGGACTGCGCTAATTGCGTAAAACACCGCATAACGCGTAATTGCAAACAATACTTTATACAGTTTCGTCGTTGCGGCGCGGCCAAAAACGAGCAGCCGCGTCATTTGGATTCGAGATTCCACTTACAAACCGGCTCCACGGTTTCTCGCTCATAAGTTACATTTTAATATCGCCGCTCGGATTCGCAGCTATGTACGTTGACCCAGAAATCGAGCTCCGGCTACCACTACGGTTAATGCTAGTTTCCAGGGGAAACATCGGCTCTCGGGCGTCGGACAAGGAGCCGCAGTTTTCCAACAAGCCCGACGAGGAAAACGATACTCGATTAAGATCCCCAGTTTCACCACGTCCGTGGAACAAATTCTTATTTTCTCCAATACATGTGAAGTTCCAAAATTTCTAATTAAATTCGACAACAGATTTAAGAATATTTCATTTTCCTATTAAAACAATTTTTCTTATATCTATATACCATCTAGTATTTTTCAACAGAACGAGTATAGTTTTCTCATATTATTTGAAACACAGAATCTGGTTCTGATTGTACAGAAATATAAGATTAATGTGATTAATCAAAATTATGTAAACCCATTAAACGTAAAGGTTGAGTGCACCGCTGCTCTTCATCAATCAAGCGCCTGTTTTGTCGCAATTAATCATAGTATAAATGCATCTTCTGGTTTGGAATTTATCAAGATTCTCTGGATAATACTCTGTTATTAGTATCGACTGAACCGTTAGTAAATTATTATCATCAAATCGTTTTGTCCTCTATCGGATTTTCTATCTAATCTTCTCGTTACATTGAATATTCAACAGCAATATGTGCTCCGGAACATAATAACGTACATACACATATGTAGTATGTATATGTATATTCATGTTAAAAACAGAAGAGTAATCAAATTAAAAGCTATTTATAGTCATATGTATGATGAAGAAACGTGTTCCTATGTATAGGAATTTAAGAATCAATAGTTTTATAAATATCTTTTTCCTACACTGTTTACATGCATTTTATAATTTATATAATATTTTGGGATTTTATTAAAAACAATGATCAAATAACGGTTTGAAATATATCTTGAGCTCGTGCAACACAGCAATCAAAGTATCTAATGGGTATAATTTGAATACAGACCAACATGGGTTGTGGTTATCGAAGTTGGTAACGTTCAAACATGGTTTCTCCAAGTGCGTCCGATACTACTGAGGTCCTTCGCCAACGATGATTGATCGATAAAGAGACAGAAGCACCTGGATCCTTTGACGACCGAAGCGAATCAGTCATCCGTTTAGTCTCGAGTGGTTCAACTTCGAGTCAAGAACGTGCTTGTTCTATCGTCCATGGCGACCGGCTTGTGCACGACTCGTCCTCAGTCCGGCAAATAAATTATTAAATTGAACGTTACAGATTTCCGTCCGCTGATCAAAGTAACGCAAAAGCATTACGTTCGTGTACTAGAAAACCATTCATGTTTATTCAAATTCGTTCTATTCGATTATCATTGAACTTTTCGCAGAAGGAATTTATGGAATTTTTTACACGGAAAATAAGTTGAAATCATATTAAAACAACAAAATTAGTTCGGTTCCGTTTCTTGCTTTACTCATTTGTAGCTGGAAACCTTAGATTGGAGCCCGCATAAGGAGACCCTTTAACCGTGTCTGAAACGAGCCGTGGTTCTATCATGCTCCGTTTGCCTGGGGCCTGGAGGATCCACTTAGCTCGGCCAGAAGACGAGGATGAAGTGAATGGAATCGAATTGTCATTGCACGGTCAAACAGACGCCTGCATCTCTCTTCTACGGAGAACTCCGTTTCCCTTTGACGCGAAAGTAGTTCAAGAGCCGTACGGATCAGACTTTCAGTGAATCAGGACTTCTGGCTTCCCTCGACTACTTCGCGAATACTGGTGGGCGTATGTTTACGAATGATTAACTCACAGCGTAGATTTAGTTCAACGTATTGCTTATCAAAAAGTTCTTCTTAATCTCTTAATCAATTAAGATATCCCAAACATGTTTAAATTTATAAATACATTAAATTTTGATATTAGATTTAACATTCTATATATATCACAAATTTGTGGTAGAATAGTTAGACCAGTAATTAAAGCATTAATTAAAGTGTTGATTAAATTTCCCAAAGCAAATCTCAATTTCAGTTCAATTAACAGAATACTAAAGATTCTTAGCGAAAGTATGTGAAATCGATATATTAATAAATAAATATAGATGATACTTTAGCTATTCTTGAAGATGACAATTTAGTTGGATAGAAGTCGTCACTTTTTCCTTCATAAACAAATAAATTTTCTAGTTAACACCGGCATTTAGGTTTATACAAAGAAAATGTTTGTTCCTGTCGCCGCGTAAACCGGTGTAATTTACCAAAGTAAGAATATAAGCAGTGAAATAATAAAGTTATTCTTTAATCTTTAAAGAAGTTTAAAAGAGAAAGCGAAATGTCTCGTTTGTATTCTTCAGCTCTGTTTATTGCATTCATTAAATTCTGAGAACAGCTGCAAATAAAGTAATACACATTTTATCTCGTTTCTTTGTAGCAGATCGTCTAAATAAAAAAATAAATAAACATAAAATCTTATTAATGTGATATAGTATTAATATTTCAAGACACTCTTCTTTTTCTTCTTGTTTCATTTTATTAATATCATATTTATAAATGTCATATGTATTTATATACATAATTGAAGACAGATTTTCATATATAAGACTCTTAAAAGAAAGCAGCTTGTAAAGTTAATGATGAATAAGGAACTATCAAACATGTAAATTTTGTTATTATGCAGTTATCTATAAAACTAATCGTGAACTATAAAACATAAATGGATCGTAGCATAAAGTTATTGGAGAGTCTAGTAGTTCTTTAAACTCGTGCAACGAACGTCTACGGGCATGCTAACTAAAAGTACACCTATACCATCGATTCGTTCGCGAGATTGAATTTATCTTTGCCCGCAACTTTCTTGCCAGGAGTTCCCTGGAAAACTCGATGTCGTAAAAAAACATCTTGTACGAGAAATTCAATCTGATTAGTCTCCAGCACATAAAATAAAATTAAACATGACCCTGCGTGGTTAAATACAGGCAAGGAAAATTGGTAATCTACAAGTGTGAGTATAAACTTACTACTCTTACTTCGTAATTGTATTTAACAAATTGTTTCGTAAAGTCATGTAAATATTATCTGAATTATGTAAACCGATAGCTCTCTATCCGTTCGTTATCCTAGCATTTTCGACCGGAAGTTTAGTATCCAATTAAACAGAAACTATAATTAACTAATTTCCTAATGGAATTTCATGATCAAATCAGTTGATACCGAAAGTTCTTTTCCAGTGTACGCGGAATCTCTTGCCCCTGCGACTAACCGTGTTCTCCCCATCGAATGTATCAATTACCGTGGCGCATTAATTACACGCCTGGAAATTTCCTACTTTCTCGATGGTCACCATGGTTCACCGTGTAATTAGATCCGGTCGCGATATTAGCCAGATATCTATCTGACGATGAAAAGCGTCAGTCCGGTGAAATTTCGTTTGAAAACTCGTTTTCAGGCAGGTTCATCGAAAAAAGAAACGGTGCAAAAAGAAAGGGGATAGAATTTTCCATCACAAAGAGGCTTAGGCTGTAAGAGGAAGGAAAGAAAAAAAGCGGGATCCTCCCTCGTTTGCCTCATCCCCGGCGTTCAAGCGATCATTACGATGTCCTTCTCCGTCATTTCCTTATCCGACTTCGTCGTCCGATATTCAGGCGGCGTTTCACCGAAGAACACCAATCGCGTCAACATAGACACAATGGATGGGACTTGCTTTTTCGCGTGGAACTTCGCGTCCTGCGGCACGAACGATTGGTAGTCAATGGCGACGCGACGGACCACGGAAGTCATCATCCTGAGTAGATCGCGTGTGCGCCAGTTTTGATTCAGCTCCTGGCAAAGGGCCTGTATGAACCAGGAACCGGTCTCGGGATTCCGGAACGAATAGAAACCTGAAAGTCATAGTAAAATGGTTTTCCGGTTAGAAAGCTCTCTGCATTGCTACGTTTCTCGATTCCTTGTATGTGCGTGTGTTTGGGCGGCCGCGTTTGCTCGCCGACCAAATGAATTCTTGTACCAGGTAGACGAACGCTCGCAGAAACGCTCGTTTTACACGCCTCGCGTCTAAGAGAAGCGCCGAGCTTGTTGCGGATGAAATGCTTCTATTCAAATCACAGCCGTGTTTTCAAGGAACGTGTCGTTTTAAGGGAGGGAACAGTAATTTACAAATGAAGTTGCAGCTTCTCGTTTCGGAGATTTTATATTAAAAAAAAATTATCCTTGATCTTTTAATTACACTATTAAGATTATTGTTCACCTAAAAAATTCCAGCTACATAGTGTTTAGTGAAAAACGAGAGAAAGTCGAGTGCAAATGGAGGAAGGAGGAAAGAAGAGCGTGAGGGGGAGTAACGTCGTCACGGGGGAAGAAATTTCAAAGTGCGATCAATCTCTCGCGTCAGCGCAAGAAGGGTTTTTAAACGAGCTGCGCATTTACGCGGAATGCGCGATTCCGACCGACTTAGAATGGTGCACGGATCGAGCACGACGATCCGAGTTATTTCTGCAAACCAACCCGGATCTAGCCATTAAGGCCGATCTTTAGCCGGTAGCTTGCACGGTTCATGAAAGCGACTAATGACCTCATCAGGGACCGTTCATCACATGAGAATACGATTTCTTTATAAACAGCATCGGGCGGCTACAATACGAGACAACCAAAATCGAGGGAGGGGACCGGTTGGTATTCATACAACTCGTTTAGAGAGTTGTTTAATCTGGCGACTTGGTGGTTTTCTCAATTTCTTGCACGACCACGGAATTGCCATGAGAAATGGTGGCATCGGAATGGAGGAAAATTAGTACCGGAGTGGAGCGGGCAATGTTTTGTGAATGCATCGCCGGCACTTAAATGGTCGAATTTAGGGCATGAAGTATGAGAGAAGTACGATATTGTGAAATGTAGGAAACTGGGATGGAAAAGAATGACAATCCAAAGATTCCTGACAATCAACGTCGATTAAAAATGTGCGCTTTGACGATTTTCGCGAGATTAAAATGGATTTCAAGTCTATTTCGTTGGTGAATTTAGTAAAGTAGATTAATATAATTAATATTAATAAATTCAATTCTATAATTAAGATTACATCCTTCCTTTTTTTCTACACAAGGATCATTTTAAAACTTTTGTCATGTGAAAAATTTATTATTCTCATTACTTTAATGTTTAATATTATATACGAAATATTCGGAATCGTAGTTTCTCAGACGGAAGAAGTGTTCTATTAAAATCTCCGGAAAAGTACTTCCATTGCACTGGTTTAGAATGCCCAGAGAAACCATTACGTTGCGAGCCGCCAATTATGATGAAGGAAGACTGGAAACGTTAGAGCCACGCGAATGTTTCATCTCGCTACTCATGATGGATCGAGCGTTAGATGAAAATATATTTTCCACGGCGTTGGAGGAAAATAATTGCAGTCTGAAAATAGACGGAAGCGACAAAGACAAAGAAAAGGAAGACGTTATCATCGGTACGTTAATGCAACCCGAAGTGGAAACGAAGATAGGTAGCCGTTGTCCGCTTCTGGCTAGGAACGTTCTTGTCGCGAACATGCGAGGTACTAACCACTCGTCTCTTTGAACATTTAACTAATGCACCCCAAAAAGCCATTACGGGTATATGCACGATACTATGAAAGTGTAATAGACGTAGATAGTAACAAGGAAGTATCGATGTGGACAAATAAGACTTTCTTGTGGATGTATACATGTTAATTAATAATTAGAAATGTCACACATTCTTCTTTGTCATAGTTTATAATCTTATAGAAGAATTATTTGACTACGGTCAGAAATACTCGAGGACTATGAGAGTAAATGACGAGTTTGCGTGCGGATTCGAGGGCGTCAGAAATGTGAGCATTTAAAAACAGAACGTAATATACATGTGTAATTCAAAGAACGACTTGAGTGGCAGTATTTAAATTGCAGTGAACTATAGATAGTACAATGGGTTGGACATGAAAGAGGATAATTAGCCTGCAAACGAACCAGACAAATTCGTATACATAAAACATAATATACATATAAATATACAAAAATTTATTAATGCTTCGTTTCAAGCAGATACATGATATTGTCCATAAAAAAGATTTATCATTTTTAGACAAATCAATAATTCCTTAAAGCGTTTCCCTTCGTGAAGATAAAGAAACCGGTTTAATCCGGTCTCTTTAGCATCCCACTGGTTGGGAAGAGATCCCGAAAAAGCTCACGTGTCAAACCAGGCGAGCGTTCTTTAAAAGCACCAGTTTCTCGCGTAGGTTTTTTTCCTTTCCCACGAGTCGACTCGTTTCGTTGGTGTACGCGGCACTTTTCGTTCAGGGGTTCCCGCCTCGCCGAGGGGCACTTTGTTCCTCGTTATCGATCACAATAGACGAGGACGGAAACACGGCTTCTCTTAATGCGACTGCTGCCGCAGAGATCTGTGTACAGAATCTATAGAAAGGGCGAAAATCGTCGGAGAATGAAAGCTCGAAAAATCGGTCGCGCGTCGCTCTATGTATGTTTGTTATATCTGACTCGGGATGTACGTGGGTTCCGACTTTTGATGAGGAAATTCTATTTCTTGAATAATCTCGATATTTTTAAAGGAGGAGTATAAATAATGTAATGGTGATTGACCGAAAGATACGTAGAATAATTTTTCGAATTTTAATTCGACATTCTCCAATATGCTGTTACGTCTAATTATTCTCTCTGACGATATCTTTTTTCTTGTCGGTGGATATGTTAATAACAATTTACCACGGTTGACAGCATTTCAAAAGCAGCTGAGCGCAAGTGGCGTATTGAAACATTTCGTGGAAACAGAATGTCGACGGCGGAATAAAATACAATGCCGGGATACGTTACATATCATCATCGAGATACTCGTCGATCGTGGTTACACATTTTCACGTCATCCAATATACGTAGGGAAACCAGATTTCTTTAACACGAAAAACCCTGGCAATGTTATCAGATAATTTTGTTATCTTGCTTAGAACCCGGGACGTAATTACGCAGTTTGTATTATACTAAAGTTTTCTTGACTTGATTAAATGATTTCTAGAATTATATTTGGATATAAGTACATCGTGTGTCCTATTCAGCATCGGCGATTATTCGTCGATTAGTTTTATAATCAATTTTTACCTTAATACTATTTACAGTTTATGTAAAATTCAGTGAATCTTTAAAATTACGTAATTCAAGTGAATAACAAGATTCAAAGTGAATTTCAGTTTGTATTCTGCAATTTTATACAAATTTTGACATTCTGTATTCCCGATTTTACTGCGTTTACTGTTATTATAATTACCGTCACAGTAGTAATTCAGCCTGCTTTTGCGACAAATTTTAATGATTCGGTCTCCGTTTCGACGTCAATCAGGCCCGTTTATTTAACGCGTGACGCAAATCAACTGGTTAACGATCCAAAATTTCGCTTAGCTCTATATTTTACTCTGTCAATTCGATGACGTGCTTGAGGAGATCGATGCTCGGTCAGTGACGCGAGTCAATGATATCTGCGACGGTCTGGGCGGTCAGGACAATAAATCTGTCGTATCGCCAGTCCCCGCGAACAATCGCGACGGTATCGCTCCTGCTATGGATTATTGCCCTATCACTCGTCCTATCATAGGAAGAAACTGTCCAGCCTGGACAGAATCGTACGATCGCGTCCTCGACTTCCTGTCGAGGGACCAAATTTGAGTTGAACCTTCCGTGCAATTACACACTCCCGCAGCGATAATTAGCCGACATTGTCGAACGTCCAGCTTTCAATTAATTTTCACGCAACAAATTTCCTGGCTTAATTAAATTATGTTCCCGGCACGTGGCTAACCGTGACTATTCACTCTCTACCCCTTCCCCCCCTTCTCTTCCCCTCAGGTAATAAATTACGGATCGTTGCGGTTAGATAGACACTCTTTTCGAACGACAGGAAACGTCCATCCATCGATTTTATTCCACGGACGCCATTCATTTTCACGAATAAAACTTCCAATTTGTCAATATTTATAATTGATCAATATCGGAAATAAATGATGCAAAATGAATCGTTTATTGGTTAACAAATAGTTAATAAACGATTCTGTTATGTTTATGAAACAATATTTTTACAGGAAATCGTTTTCAGAATGCAGGAAGGA
>NW_017142569.1:231522-234974 GCF_001652005.2 Ceratina calcarata
TTTTTTACCTTAATACTATTTACAGTTTATGTAAAATTCAGTGAATCTTTAAAATTACGTAATTCAAGTGAATAACAAGATTCAAAGTGAATTTCAGTTTGTATTCTGCAATTTTATACAAATTTTGACATTCTGTATTCCCGATTTTACTGCGTTTACTGTTATTATAATTACCGTCACAGTAGTAATTCAGCCTGCTTTTGCGACAAATTTTAATGATTCGGTCTCCGTTTCGACGTCAATCAGGCCCGTTTATTTAACGCGTGACGCAAATCAACTGGTTAACGATCCAAAATTTCGCTTAGCTCTATATTTTACTCTGTCAATTCGATGACGTGCTTGAGGAGATCGATGCTCGGTCAGTGACGCGAGTCAATGATATCTGCGACGGTCTGGGCGGTCAGGACAATAAATCTGTCGTATCGCCAGTCCCCGCGAACAATCGCGACGGTATCGCTCCTGCTATGGATTATTGCCCTATCACTCGTCCTATCATAGGAAGAAACTGTCCAGCCTGGACAGAATCGTACGATCGCGTCCTCGACTTCCTGTCGAGGGACCAAATTTGAGTTGAACCTTCCGTGCAATTACACACTCCCGCAGCGATAATTAGCCGACATTGTCGAACGTCCAGCTTTCAATTAATTTTCACGCAACAAATTTCCTGGCTTAATTAAATTATGTTCCCGGCACGTGGCTAACCGTGACTATTCACTCTCTACCCCTTCCCCCCCTTCTCTTCCCCTCAGGTAATAAATTACGGATCGTTGCGGTTAGATAGACACTCTTTTCGAACGACAGGAAACGTCCATCCATCGATTTTATTCCACGGACGCCATTCATTTTCACGAATAAAACTTCCAATTTGTCAATATTTATAATTGATCAATATCGGAAATAAATGATGCAAAATGAATCGTTTATTGGTTAACAAATAGTTAATAAACGATTCTGTTATGTTTATGAAACAATATTTTTACAGGAAATCGTTTTCAGAATGCAGGAAGGACTTGCGTATCACAATCGATATCCTCGGGTTTATTGGAAATCTGTTTTTAGTTTGACGAACCATCTTAATACCCTGATTCAAAGATAAAGAGACTCTCCAGCATTCTTGAGAAGCGGCACATAATAGACATTCGTACAGCCGTGCTTAAGCACCGCGAAAGACATTTTTTTCGACTACATATCTGTTTTTATATAAGGATCAACCGAGACAAAATACCTGTGGCGTGCATTTCATTACTCAAACCCGAGGCACTGTTTTAAAAACTATTTTTTGGTATCCCAACAGAGAAAATATTTCCTACCATAAACTTGAGCGACGTAACGCGTAGGCGGTGCAGCGAGGATGCTGCAGCCACGGCTGAACTATGTGCTGGGCGGATCGCAAGTGAGGACGCCGCGGGCTGTTGCGTCATGTTAATAATATTTCACGAGGGATCAGTTGGTTGCCCGGAAGGGGCTGCGAGTCGATGGGAAAAATGTAGCTGGTGGCAAGTAAAGCGAGGTCAAGCAAAGCTTGGGAACCGCCTCGAGAAATTGGCTGGGTCGTCGACGACGGAAACAGCATTCTTAACTCCCCTTCTTCGTTAGATCGCTAGAAAATGTGTCTCGGTAGGTAAGCGGCTTAGAAACGGGCGAGGAGGCCAGGCCGAGCGTAAACGAAAGTTATTTATGCGGTACACTGCGATGGTAAATAGCGGATAAAGACGCTTTGTAACGCCGAAATATTGTGTCCGCGTGTATTTATCGCGTCCGAACCGGATTACAGCCGATTAAGGTAATAATTCGTGCATGCAATTTGTGCTCGCGGGCTTATTTCGTTCTCCTCGATAAATTAGCATGGACGAAGAGCACTACGGCGGACAGCTGTGTGAAATATTCCTTTTGTTTCTTTACCACCGAGTTTCCACGAGAAATTAGTAACTAGGATTCCGTTTATACACGGCCATAGACTAGATATTATCCAGTTCGTTATTAGTACAAATACTAGATTTTCTGAAAGTTTATTATTCGATTCACGAAACATTATGTGCGAGAGTTATAATCTTTGTTGCAAGCCGTTGCGAGAAACTGAATTATATTATATGTATTGCACGTGTAACAAGAGAAGAAAATATTCTCAAGTATTTTCGCAACAAGTCCGATAAAAATTAGATGAATTCCAGTTATGCATCGTTGCTTTTAATCGAATGAATTGAATCATGACAGATGCTCGAGCTAACGTTCATTGTGTCGGATGAACGAAAAGAATTCATCCGATTGATTTTCTGCGTTAGCTTTCAAAGGATCCACCGTTTGTCGAACTATTGCTTTAACCAATTGAGCTATCCAGGTTGTCGATAAATCACTCCTCCCTATAAGCCTAATATTCCAAATGGCTGGCTGTTGTGATTGTAGGTCACCCACGCATCGCTGATACCTATATCGCTCGAATCTGGATAGGCTAAATCGGATAAACTGATATTGCCGTACCTGGCAGTGCATTATGAGACGAGTATAGGTGATATCATTGATTATACTCTTTCAGATTGATTTCATATCGATACAAAAGTCGCCTTCAGCGTCGTTTCGCGTTACGACTTGGACGACTTAAGAATTTAAAGTATTTAGAGCTAGTTGAAAATTTTATGACAGTTTATAGTTTTCGTGGTGGCTACTTTTTCCTATGAGTTCTCTATTTTTATTTGACGATTCCGGTTTGCGGAAATTTTAGATAGCTAATTTATTATTTCGTATTTTATAAATCGTAAAGAGACTAGATCGATTAATATTGTTCATAGAGAATTGGTCGTTAAAATTGTTTTGTTAATTCTTCAACTATTGTTTGCCCAATTCTATTTTCATTTTATAAATCTACTGAATCTAGTATATCATTCTGGATTGTATCATCAGAGTCTGTTGTGTACCTAGCGAGCAAGATTGATTAACAGAGATATCGTCCTGGCAGAGCTGACCACTTTGACTTGTAGATCATATTTTATTCATCGAGACATGGCTGACCGCCCAGATTTATGGACCCGCTGGTCCCAAAAGGCGCAAATTTCAGGAAGTTTATAACTCTGTGACTCCTTCTCGGAGTTATAGCGATTGGTCTCGTAAAAAACTTAAACTAGAAAGTACTGGACTGAGCTCAGATAGGAAACGTACCAATTCATTTCTATCGTTCAAACAGAGAACATAAATAATAGTTGAAAAATCCACCAGTTTTCTAGTCTGTCTCTGATTAAGGATGTACTGGCTATACAGTCAATCCCAAAAGTTTATGTACTTTAGAAAAACGCATTTCCTATAATTAAAAAGAAATCAGACATCGGAAGAACAATGCTAATAATAAATAGCTACGTGCTAAAAAGTATAGAAGGAAATATCTAAATAAATATTGACGCTATTTTTTTCTTCAAAATTTCGAAAAATGCTTCAAATAAAAATTGTTTTCCTTCTAACTT
>NW_017142569.1:235140-254690 GCF_001652005.2 Ceratina calcarata
AAGAAATTGAAGAGGTACCCCTTGGAAAAATAGTAATAGGAATCTATAATAACAAATTCAACATGCTAGCATTATTTAAGTATATTAGCCTATACATCCTTAACTTCTATCTTCCTGAATGAATGTTAATTAATCAAAACAATTAATGTATCGTTCTCTGTATATTAATTTTACCTTGTCAAATAATATTAACTTCGAAACGCTATAAATTACCTCGTATAAACTGATTTCTATCGCAATTGCTATAGTGCTATAGACCCTGATTTTGATTTAATGCCACAACGTATACGTATTACCAACAGATCATCAATTATTATATAAATTGTGGAATAAAATCAATTTATATTAATAATAATCCCTCAATCTAATATTTCAATCAAATAAAAAGTACTGGAGATGCATTTCATACAACATTAAGCAAATAAAGCAAGTTCTGCTGAGAGTCGTGAAACACCTGAACCAAGTTGGTTTTAACAGCGAGAAGGATCCGGGAAATTTATATCCCCGTCGTCATTCTTTCTCGTCATTGACTCACAAATGAAGACGCGACGAGGGTGCAGACGAGCGCGAATTGCGCACGCACGTCGTGGGTCTCATTGAGAGGCCAAACACCTGCTAAAACACAGAACCGGGAGAAGGAGACAATTCAAGAAGGGAAAGAACGCACTTGCATCCCCCTCGAGCACTTGCCTAGGCAGTTCGAGGATTGTCATACTACCTCGTCAACTAAGGGGTTTGTTCACGCACGCGCGAGCACAAACGTAGCGAGTAACGCGTGTTTTGATGCGTGTAAGGGTTGTTTCTCGTAACAAAATTATACATCGCGATACACGTATAAGATAACAAAGCTTTAAAAAATTCGCCATGCCTGGAGTTCGTCTAATTGTCAACCTGATTTACTTTTTGCGATCTACATTTTTTAAATAATGAATGCAAATTAAGCAGGTAGAGTCCGCGCGAGGAAATATTATTATTCAGTAGATATCTACGTCATTGAGGTGTACATCATATATTCACTATTACATGCGTGTCAGAATGTATATACGCGTTACTGTGTCGAAAAAAAGTATGCGCCTGTGTGGGTGTGCTAGTTAGAATGCCAAACAAAGTCTGTATACACAAGTGTGTGTACGTACCGTCGTAACTAGAGTAAGCGACCATAATATCCGCATAGGAGGGGACGCTGTAGGTACCAACGGAATCTGTCTCATGCATAATTTGTACACCATTGTCCAGCTGCGTCCCACGGCATGCCTAGGAAAAAGAAAACGCGTACGTGAGTGAACCGCCAACTTGCGACGCTCCCTTTGTGTGCTCGTTTAAACATATCTAGCGCAAGATTTCGACTTAGAACTACATATAATCTCATCATCCGAGGGAACGAGAATCCTTTGTTAACGACAAACGACGTCCTCATTTTGGAACGTGTAATTTCGTAAATTTTCGGTGAAACATTAGTTGGTCTAAATCGTTCTTCCAATAACGTCCGTAAAATATGAACGCAATCGATGCGATTCTCGTGCTCAAGACTATTTATACTTGAATTCTTTTTTCTCCGCCTTCCCATCACCGCCCCATTCCCCACGCTATTCTCCGAGCTTTTATTTTCCGGTCTCCTCTCGCGACTACCTCAGGTGAGGAAATATGCGTTATGAGCACGTCGCCGCACCTATGTATCACGCCGAGGGAAGCGCGACATTATCGTTGCAAATTCGGGCCGGAAGATTCGCGCCAAGAGTCGCGTTTAAGATGGCAAAAATTCGCGAACGCCAGGAAGCGAGCCGGAAAAACGTCCGCCGGACTTGAATTTGACGCGGACGATGTAAAGAACAATTCACTCTGCTTTTCAAGGCGCGAGGCGCGTTAGCACAAAAGCCAGAATTTCAGATTTTCCCCTGGTCGTTACTCGATAAAACGCGCCCCGCTGCCAAGGATTTATGCGATCGCGGCGCGAGCAAACGCGGATTAAAAGGCGCGTTGAGTTACTACGAAAGCGAACGTTAAATATCCGTTTTATTTACTTTTTTCTTACATCGTAAAACGAGTCGTGTGATATGCGGCACGCGAGATATTTAATTATGTGCTACGAGCGAGTGCACAATCGGAGGCGTGTTTCGGTTTCACTCCACGAGGATATTGCTTAACCTACATTTTTGTTTCGAAATACTATTTTACATGAAACTGATTAGTATACAGTTTAGTATGTACTATTACAAAATTTCGTTAACGTGAGTTTGATAGTTGAACTAACATGATGCATATTCTAGTTTATACCGCAAGAACATCTAATTAGCTTCTTCCACGATATAACTCATGAATTTAGTGTTTGACCATTCATACGAAATAACTAATTACTGGCGATATCATTAGCTGATGCATCGTACGAATTTTATATTTCATATCAAATGAATAAATTCATGTAATTTAATAAATTAATACGTGAAAAGCTGATTAATAGAATTAATACACATTAACTTAATTCATATGTAAATTCTTATTGACTCATTCTGTTCAAATTGTAAGGCAGTTATTCTGTTTTAGAGGATGCGTACAAACGCGAGAGTGTCGGAAACGAAATTTTCAGGGCGAAGTTATCCCAATTTAAGGCAATCTACATATTTCCATTTATTCTTTCTGCACGCATTCACGTATTCGCATTCGCGTGAAACTTCCCGCAGCTTAACGCCATGCGTGTATAACGTACGTCTCGCGACGTGTATCAAGAGCTCGTTAAACGAGTCGAGAAGTAACCTCGTGAAGCATAAAATTCTTTCATGTCCCTTTGAAACACTGTACGGATAATTAACTGTGTCGTCTTTTCTGCTTCCGTCGCCGCGCTTGTCTCTCCACTCGTCTCGCGAAAGTGGAGGAAAATCCAAGCGTTAGTGCCTCTTCCCGCGCACCGGCAACGAGCTTGTTCCCTCAATTTTTACATGGTCTCCCCGCCGCGCCATCGTCGAACACTTAACTCTTTGCGGCCGGGATTAATTTCTTGTAACGAGGAGGAACTTTCCCTCGAGGAGAGCGGAGCGGAAAAACGTGAAAGAGTTAATGAACGCGTACCTGGATCTGACTTCGACGATTGTACCACTTGAGGAAACGAATAAAAGCATCGGAAAAGTGCAACGGCTAATTCGACGCTGGTAATTGTGAGCCGTCCATTCGATTCATTCGGGCGATCAGGGGAGTTCATTTGATGAATCAGAGAGGAAAAACTTTTTACGCTTTGAGATGCATTCGTAATTCGAACATTTTTAATCTTTGTACTCTTTCATCTCAATCAAATAGTGTCGCACGGCGTGGCCGAATACTTAATTACCCACATGGCCGCGAATGTAATTTATTCGCGAACATACTTCATGGCTCTCTTGATTGTAACAAAATTAATCCCAGCGTTTTTTTGCTCATCTTGCGCCCACTTCATTCCGCCCGCGCGACAGAGTCTGAAGCCGTGCATATCGTAACAAGTTCGTTTCATTAAATTTGTTCCGCGGTTTTAATTTCCCGTGAAATGTCTGTTCCCGCGCATATTTATGCGAGCGAGACAGAAACGCTTTCGCGTCTCGGTGCGTTGCGAGTCTATTTGTATCGCGAACGCCGAGCCTAGCTCAAAATCGGATTTCCCGATAACTGATAGATGTAGGTGACATTGGGACATTTACGCGGTTAAATCACAGCGCGGAACATGAAACAGGAGTGACGCCGGGCGGACAAGTAACCACGAACTAACAGTAACTTTAAACGAATCGAATGCGGAAATACGTAGTGGTTTGAATCGAAAAATAAATACGAAGGAAAATTATTTTTTGTTCGTTTTTATGTATCGAGTGACTGCCAAGGAAATGACAAAAGGACACAGGAACGGGAGAACAATGAAAGAGGGGAAACACAATTTTCTGCTGGAATAAACAAACTTCTCTTCACGATTACCGCTTTGTCCAATCTGAATAAGTCTTAATTACTCTGGAGTATTATGCGATCTTTTCGCGAAACAGTTCCATTATTCCAGCAGGATAAATATACTGCGTGTGCATTTCACGGGCCTGAAAAAGGAACTGAAAAAAGGCGCACCGCTTCCACGATAATGCGCTTCGCGTTGCAAATCCTTGAGAGATCATCCTGAAGCAAATAAATGGGAAAAGATCCAAGCCATGGATTACATCGCGAAGGAAACCAAGATTTGTCTTATCACACCATGAAATATTTATGTTGTTCTATTGCTTGGTCTTCGGCTCCCATATTTCTCGCATGCATTTCCAATTGGGAGACCAGTCAGAATGTTTAAGATTTATTTACCGATTGTTTAATCAATTATATAAATTGAAAATCTCTTACGCAGGATACGAGAGGAGATTCTAGTTTACAATTAGATGTTGCAATGTATTAATTGTGATAATCTTGTATAAGGTATGCTGTACTTAATACACTATTCATCTTTCTTAAATACAAGAATAATCTTCGCAATGTGCATTTTAAGCTACAGCATCATTAATAATAGGAAAATCTTATTAATCATGATTTGTTAGATCCTTGTACTGAGAAGGAGTACGAAACTGACTAAGAGATATTCTCTTATGATTTATAAAGCTTTGTTTGGTTACGCTTGTAACTGTACCATCTAAACTGTAATTAGAACTAATGCTGTAACGTCGTCGCAAAGAGGCAAGTGGAGCGAAAAATAGAAATATTCGTGGAGGGAGTTTAGTTAGACAACCATGCAAGTCATAAACACAATTTGCCCCACCTCGTTATTGCTCATATTCAGTAATCTTTCTAAATATTACCTATGACTCGGTGAGCTTAAAATGAACTTTGCGAGAATTTAATAATGCAAATATTTCACTAGAAACAGTTAGTGTTCTTCGCTTATAGAATCGAATTATTATTAGACAAGATATGAGGCTAAATAGATTATTAAATTCATTGAGTTATTGTTCAACGTCAAATATTAAAGCATGACGGGAATTTTATTTTGTCTAAAAAATATTAAACTTGATTGCATTATTTATTGATACAACCGAATATATTGTTAAAAAAAGGAATTGACTCACCTGAATGAAAAATAGTTTTGGCTTGCCAGCCAAACTGGGGCATCGGTTACCGGTGAAACCATTCCAAAGTATTTCGACTGGATATACGTTTTCGACTGCATGCAGGACACCGGATTCTCCGTGGGACATGGCTGCTACGATCAGACAGTCGGCGTCCGTGTGGTCTTCCGCAGCGGCTTTAATGAAAGGATTAATTAATTCGGCGCTGTTCGTGATAACGGCTTCGGACTGTTTACCCGAGTGGGAGATTCTCTGAACAATATTGGGAGAGCTAAGTTCGTCGTGTCGCGTCACTTTCATTTGCCAAAATCACTGTTTGCCAAACTTACTATTTCCGTATATTTAAGTATTCCAATTGATACAGATGTCAAATTCACTTATAACTAATATCTTGGATGGGAGAATTCCACAGATGCTTTCGTGCGAATTAAATGTTGACCTCCAGTGAACTGTGTTTTTCTATTCGTTTTTTGTTAGCAAGAGTTAATCCGGGCGTATCGTTCAACGCTTTATATTTCACGAGTTTCGCATTTTCGCGTTGCAAACAGCGGTAAATTGCGTACAGGAAACGAGTGGAAAACGTGTTTATACGTTTGTCCTTAGTTCGTGGAGTATCTCCCCCGCGACGCGATGGTTGCATTCCGAACAAACGTGTTGAGAAAAGAGGACAGTGTTCCGCGAAAGAACGTCCCAACTTTGTGAAACTTTTCTTGCTCCCCTGCTTCGTTGCGTGCCACGGCTCTGATAGACGTAGCGAGAACGTGTCATCTGCATTCCCGCAGTTGTCTCGAGTTAGCACTCAAGATACGAATGAGTTATTACACGCGGCGCGAATCGGTATCGAGAAATTTTCACAATTGAACATAATTTTACAAAATGATTATTGCGAAAATTGAAGTTTTCTTCATTAATTTTCGCCTTCGAAATATGATGACAATGAACGTACCACAAATTAACGTACATTGAAAATTGTACGAAAATTGCTAAGTAAAGTAGTTCAGATAGGAAGTCCACGTCGCGTCGTCGCGACGAGCCAATAAAATTGATTCACGGAGAAAAGAACGGAATTACCCCAGAAGTCAAACAAAATCCGCTTAGGTCTGCTCGAAGATTCGAAGTAATTGCGACATTCCGGGACAGAAGAAAATGTTCGTAAGGAACAGTATCGTAGCCACTGAAAGCATAAAAAGAAGAAAAGTTGGCCAATTGATTAGCTAAGCTGTTTAAGTTATCACACTATTTCGTTCTTCAATTTTATCGTGTATCTGAAAGGATTTCCACTTGGACAATGCGAGTTGTGTTTTATATAAATGATTTAAAGATAAAGAATAGAATCATTTAATTTTTAAACATATAATGCTATTTGTTGTGTTTATTTACAAAGTGTAGCGTATTTTTTTGAAAATTGAAAAAGTCGACGACAGAACAATGGGAAATCTAAATTAAAGCCCAGCCAAAATCTTTTGACGTATGAATTCAAACGGCGGAATCGAAAGGCTCCGAAAATTCGTTTGGGAAACGTTTCGCTGAAAGCGCTGTGTTTGTAAAAGTGATTTTCAAGTCTGACAGTGTTTGTCATGGCAAACACAACATCCGAATCGGAAAGGGTTAGGGGGTTAAATGAACAACACGTGCGGCCGTTAACCTCTTGATTTGCTTGCGTATGACCCATCACGGTAAACAGCTCGGTCACCACTATTGTCGACCACATTGAATTAATTAATCCTTTCATTAAATCTCGTGTGGAAACCCGCGCGCTGCTCGAATCTATAACGCGAGCCACTTGTCCCGCTCCCGTTTAATCCCTCGCCTTCCGTGCGGTTCTCAAAATGTAATAGCAAATTTCATCATTTATACAAATAAATTGTTACAGAAAGGTGTTGTTACAAAATTGTTCTATTAATTATTTTTAAACATTATAATAAATTGATTGATTAATAGTCGGAGAGATATAAATTGTATCGTACAAATGAATTTTCTCGGTAAACTAAAAATAAACAACTAAATAAAATAATGGAAGACAAATAACGTTGCAGGACATTTGGGGATAATTGGATATTTTTTAAATAGGAACAGTGTTTTTACGCGTAATTTATTTCGGAACGAGCAGCCGTTCAGAACAGTTCGCATTTGACTGCTTTCAATTTGCTTTCTCCCTCAAATCTCATGGATACGTCGATTCTGTGTGACGCGTTAATTAATTTTCGAACGTATCAGTGCTGCCCGAATTAATTACCGGAACGGATGGTCGACAAAGAATTCCGCAGGCAATTCCGTGCGGAATGATCTTGAGTAGACAGAAGGACGGACAATCGTACCTAGCGAACGGAACAACGATGCTCTCCACGGTAATTGCTTTGCAACAAGGGTAAACGCGAACCTGTTACTCCCCCGGCCCCAACTAATAACCTGATACCAGTACGCTCTTACTAACAATATCCGCCAGCAACATCCACTTCCGCCAGGAGGAAACCGGAACCTCCCATCGGCTGATCGATACACCTGACCGTGCTACAAATTCAGAAGTTTATTACCAATGTCGGTTGATGCTTCCCGGGTAAATGTGAATCTACTATCATGGATGTTTACACGAGAACGTACTCCCTACACGAGAAGTGCTGATATATTTTAATACAGATTCTAGCAGCTGATATCTATCTAACAATTTGACTTTAAAAGTCTGAATTTAATCATCTTATAATTAAGGAAAATTTCACAGATCTTTTAAATCCGTCGTGCAAATGATGTTAACATGAATTTTCTTCAAACATTTGTGATTGCTTATTAATGGATAATTATTTGCAGATAAAATTAACTGTAACCTCGTTGTTGTTATTTTATCTGCAAACATATTTCTCTGCTTTGGATATTGGCTCGTAACGAGTTCGTCCATAACGAATGCATAATGATCCGTGGAGCACTGATTGCTCTCGGATGATCAAAGATCTCTCTGATAGGAGTTACCGCGGTATGCTCGAGTTCCTCGGTCGTTCTGAAATCTGAATAATCTATCCAAGACTGAAGATTGGAAAATATTAGATATTAGACACGCGTTCGCGGTTGCATACGTTTTGCAGGCACGGCGTTAAAAGCAACTGCAGAAACGGGGGCTCTTGGCACGAATCGGCAAGCCTCTCTTCGCGCCATTCCCCGAGTGCCGAGACGCATGAAGCCTCCAACGAATGGAGAGGGAAGGGAATATAGGGTGACAGGAACACACCCAGCCCTGGCAGAAGGGCGGTGAGTTATAGGAAAGAAATGCAAATAATTATACGGTCCGTTCCCGGTCACGTTTTTCCGCGTGAACAGTTTACGTAATTCGCCGGGGCGGCGGCGGCGGTCTGCACCGATAAGCGTTCAAACGTGATAGGATTACATTTGAATTTCCTGCAATTATATTCCCCGCGACGAGGATCATTAATAGTCCGTTTCATGCGATCCGTTTGTTCGCGTGCTGTTTAGCTATTGCGGAATACGAGCCTGGCTCTCTTCACTATTGCGGAATTATTCTGTTGTTTCGTTTCTACAATTCCGCTCACGAGCAACATTGTGGCGCTATTAAAAGATTGACGGCAAAGAGAGGGGAAATGTGTGCGATGCGAATTATGTGGTAATGGAATGTCGAAAAGCATAAGTGAAAATAAATCTGTGCTTGTGCCGCACACCTCGAATTTAATTTCATGCCCTTTGCATGTCGAAATCGTTTCATTTGCAAAATCAAAAATATATTAAAATGTATTACTTGTAAATTTTAATTTGTACAATATTCATTTGACATCATTTCATGTGTATCTTTAATGCCTTTTGATTCGGAAAAGGACATTTCATAACGAATTTCATCTGAAACGTACACTACGTATCAGATTCAACAAATAAAAATATTGAGTTGGTTGCGACAATGGTCAAAGAATCGTGACGAATTCCCTCGACAGGATTTTTTTTTTTTTTAAATTTGGATAGCTAGAGTTTGAAAATACATTGTAAAATCACATCAAAGAGTATGAATATTTGGTGATAGGAAAAAATGAAATATGAAATAAAACAATACTACAAAACTTGCGAGGTGTGCTCTTTTTATATTGATACACTTAATCTATTCATTGATACACTCATGAGATATTGATTCAATATTAACTGACTATGGTATTACACATGCAGCAGGAAATTGAGATACTAATCGTAACAGGAAATTGATGTGATCTATAATCTCTTCAAATGCAAGTTTTTATTATTAGAAAAAATTTATGTTTACTTAACTGACTCGAATTTCAAATTAAATCATCAGTTTTTAAAAATTCATTTGTCACGTGACGATGATGTCTTCACTGTCAGTGAGAATCACGTACAAGTTTGAACATAAATTGTTACGTCGACTGCTTAAAAGAAAGAAATGAACAGTGTGCTACCAGCGCAAAATGAAAAATCTACCCCCTAGTAGGATGGTTCTCGTGACGCGCCTTTTCAGATCCTGGAATGAAAACTCAGCACGCGAGGTGTGCATCAACCGGATGCACTCGCTTCCAGTCGTTTGGAAGTCGGCTGAGCGCCATGCTGAGCGTGCGATTCGAAAAAACGGAGTCTCCAGCGAAATTTGCTCGAATCGAAGGACCAAACAGCCCAACCTACCAGCCTCCGCACTCCACGTGGACCATTTAACTTGTCACCTACCTGCAGCTCATGTACCTAATTAGTGCAGTTATGAAAGTTACGAGTACTACCATTCAGTAATAATATTTTAATTCTCTGTCATAATTAGCAGACCACGTTGATATTTATGAGGATTTATGAGGAATATGGAAATTATTTTAGATTAGTATTTTAGAGTTCAACCGATTAATATAATAAATAATACGACGATACGATGTTCGAAAGACTGATATCCTAGACATGTTCGTATATTTTCAGTAAGTCGATGCTAAGGGTAACCTCTTCCAAGTAGTGGTAGTAAGAGATTTGAAGCTTTCACTGGATGGATTAATTACGCTTGAGAAGCTTCGAGGCTTCTAGGTTTCCTGGTATTAACTGTCTTCTCTCAGAAGACGGTTCCGCTAGTGTTAACCATAGTTAGGTTCGTCAGAGTTCGATAAGTGAAACGTAACGACTTTCGATATAATTAATATCAAATAACATATTAAACTTAGAGAAGATTATATCATGTATAAATCGTGAACCTAGCTCGAAGGTTTAAGAATCCTAATGGCATAAACTTTTGTGATGCTACATGGTAGGAGGATAAATATATAAACGATTAATTACATTCGTGATACTTCGAAAAAAATGTAGTAAACGTTACACAAACGGAATTCCGATTTCATATCCATAAATTCCATTCAATGTTGAATTCTTCCAGACCGTCAAAGTTTTCGCTCGAAACAATAATTATTGTCAAAACGGATAATTATTGTGAGACTTGTTACCGGTATTGCTTTTATCCAGTTTGATTAACGATACGATCATTATCAATTAATGCGCGATGTATTAATTACGCGACTAATAGCATTTCGTGATAATCCATTTATTCATTGCCAATAATCTCTCGTGATTATAATAAGTACCCGACGACAAGAGTACCATAATATCACTTTCGTGGTTGCAAATTAATCATTAAAAATGAATCCGTACAAGTTACTTTTACTCACACCAAGTGAAGTTCAAAGCTTCGCAATTTCATTTACGATAACTAATCTCTCTCTCTCGCTCTCTCTCTCTCTCTCTCTCTCTCAACAAAATATTGTAATCAAAATCAAACGATATTATTGGATCGGTTATACCGCTGTTAAACATCACTTGGCTCGGCTCCAATACGTACAAGCCCTTACGTGTGCCGAGCCATGAAACAGCTATGTAGTCGGCCTAAATTCGTCGAGTGAACTGAATTATTAAATCGCGTCGAATATCGTTATGCTAGCCGCGAGTAATTGCGTCGAACGTTTTCACCTCGTTTACCGAGATCGATGCAATCGCGTTTATTCTCTAGGCTCTGGAATTTGGAACTATACATACATACACGTGTATCTACATGCCTATTCGACGCGCACACATTCGTACGCGCTTATACTATACGAGCTAACGCATCGATCACGCGGCTACTTTAATCAGGTTCGAACTATAACTTTTTCACTGCTGCTGCGGATTAAAACAAAACAAAACGGGACGCGGGGAAAAAACAAAACACCGTGAACAAATTGCACCGTTTCCCGAGGAATATTTAACTGTTTACCAGCTGGGCCCTGTTTTCATCGTTTTAGCAGACGCGACGCGGTCCGACAAAGAGGCGAGGGGGCCTGCTATTTGCTCAGCAAATAAAAGTCGCGTGTACACGCTTGTTTTTTTGCTTCCGATATCGGATCGAAGCACTACGATACGTATGTTGTTGCCGTCGCCGACGCCGCTACTACTTCGCTCCAGACGAATGGACGGTGGAAAAAAAAAGAACAAAATATGGAGCAATGTTTGCTCGAACGCGAATTTCAGTCATGGGTACTAACGGATTAACAAAAATGACGGATTTACTGAAATACTCTTATTTATAAGCTATAAATTATCTTTTCTACGCACGTTTTCATTTCCTGTAAAATCAATTGTTTCTTGGAGAGCAATCATCATTTTAAGAGATATTCAACTGACGTGCGTTCAATTCTATTTGCTCGATTTATTAAACAATATCTTTCGCGTTAATATGCGAGCGGATGATCGAGTGGCATGAATTTCAACGTTTTCGAACGGCTAAATGGAAAAAGTTTGCGTACACTTCAAAGTCCGATCGAATTCGCGGAGCGAGAATGCGTTTCTAGTCAACATGGAGAGTTGCCAGAAACTGAAGCATTAAAAATATCGACAGCCACTTCTATAAAATACACGGTCTACCGGTTTATGCAGCTACGCGTTTAGTACGTTCTTTCTGCAGGCACTTTGTCGACCGCATCGTTGACTCGTACTACTGGAGTCAGGATAGAGAATAACACATACATATGTATAATTATCACTGGATAGACATGAGTACATACTTAGTATAGGATTTTTTTTGAAATTCGACAAGAATCATGTTCTGTATGAACTTATCTTTTTCGGATTGATTTTATTTAACTGGAAAAAAATATTTGATTTCCATCTTTTTCCCCAATTAGGTTCATGAAAATAGAAGCAAAAACGTACAAGAAATATAGTGTTAATTAAACATTTAAATAAAATTAATTAAAATGACCTACTGAAGTTAATGATGCATTAATTAACTGGTGCAATTCAGAATTAAAAACTGGTCATACATTCTCCTTTTTAATAATTAATTTCATATTAAATTGAATTGATCGTTATAAAAATACTTGGCTGTGGTTGATTTAATTAATGATTTTAATGATATTAAATAGAGTTGTACAGTATTTAATAATTGTAGTTATGTAAGAATATTTTAGAGACTGAAGTCGAGCAGCGATCATACGTAGAGATCATTTTACTCAACTATTTCACATAATTCGAACGTTACATAAATTTTAACATTTTATTGGACAAAGTACAGATTCCTTGAATAAGGCCATTTTTTGTAAACCGTAAGCAAAAATATAATAAGTGGCATAAATAGCAAAATTGAATTAAAAATATTCCAGAATATTCTGCAAGCTCTGTATTTAGTCTGAGTTTTAAATTTACCGATAAGAAATGAATGATAGCAAGCTTCAAAATACACATATGAGACTCTGGTTTGGATTCCAACAATTACCGATTGTTAAACATTTTTTGTGTACACCTAATTAACAATTAACGTACTGCTGCGTTTGATTTTGCTTAATATCCCGCATTTCCTGTTTTTGATAGCATTATCCATATCGCGTACATCAGAGCGTGAAACTATGCAATACCAGTTTTTCTTTTGGCAATATACGCGTGCGCGCGCTCGGAAAGAACGGCGATCATTAAAAGTGTTTAATTACAAGTCGTTTACAAAACATCTGTCGACCGGGCCAAAAAAACTTCCGATAACTGTAACGACACGGAATAATTGAAAGCCCGCTGCCGAAATGAAACTTTCGGTCGCCGCGATGAAATCGTGGAAAATAATCCGCGAACAATACTAACTTTCCCGTACACGGCAACCGGTTTTTCAAATTTACTCTCTCGCAGCGTGTTGCTGCTCAATTTATTGTTTCTATGGGATATTAGAAAATTGCGGGAAACACTGGTAATGAAAACAGAAGCAATCAGAATTAATAAGAATTATGAATATTCATCATTTTTTTTATGATATTCATTTAGATGTGAATTAAGTTGGAATTTTGATTTTTCTTTAAGGATGAAGTATAAAATATTGAAATACTTTTTCATCGTACATTTTATCTATATTACATGTAATAAAATTTTTATAACAAAGAAAATCACAACTTCTGTGAATGGGAAGCAATTTATGTGAAGAGGGACGAAAATGAGAATAAGGACGATCAGTGTGGAAAATAAGAATGAAGAAAGGAATAGTTATAAACTTAATGTCTTATATCCTGACGCATTTCAGGCTAGCGGAATATGAAAAGTTTTCTCGCTTATTATAAAGTTCAGCGATGATCTGACTTTCTGCTTCACTACACGCCCGTGCCTTCGTAAATTTCGCGTGATTGTCCTCCGCCAGTTATACCTGGATGGGAGCCGGTCACCCGCCCCGCATGGAACTGCGTTTAATGAGCTTGTTTTATTGTAAAATATTTGCACAACTTTTCGTAAACGTTCATTCATCGACGGCATCATTATCCGCGCTGGAGATAATCGTGTCCAGGAGACGACAAACTCCCGGTATTGTCCGTCCTTCTTACCCCTCGTGAAACTTCCAACAAAAGACTTCATCGGAATTATTGATAGGCCTTGGACGGCATTCAGGCTCTACATAACAATTCGTTGCACAAAGGACTTAGGAAATTCCATCGAAATTGACAGATTGTTTGCCAATTTATTGGCGAGTACTTTATTATTGGAGATCAGAAAACAATTTAACGTTGCTCGATAAATAATGTTTGAAATCTGAATTTGGTTGAAATATTTTGAACATTTAAACGTATGGATAAAATGCTTACAGGAGCTTGAAATATTTCTTCATACAGGAAGTACCTATGTAAATGAGCTGAAATGAAGGCTTTACAACTAATTGTGAAGGACAATAGGAGCAACTCATGCAAACATATAGCGCATTGTACTTTACCGTGTGTTATTCCTGTAGAATGGCACAAATTTTAATCCAGATTTTTATATGATAATGGAATGGAAATTCGGAATTTTTGTATTTAGCCCAGGAATTTAATTTAAGAAATAAAATTAGTCTTAAAAATGTCAGCCATTCGACCTTCTTTCAAAAACTTTTTCCATCGTTTGTCCATTGCTTTCAGTTAAAAATGAATAAGAATATATAAATGAGTTAAAATGCATCACAAGTATTCGCCTTTCATTCCGTTTCATTTTAAGCATTTGATTGAAATATGTTCTCAATAATTTTCTGCTTTTATAATGAAACAATTAATTCGTACATAAAAATCGTAAATAAAAGTATTTTCATGAACAGTTGTATTAATACTGATTTGTAACAAAAGATGCATAAAGTTAGTGATGCATTATTCATGTGTCTGGAAATATAAAGAAATATCGGGTCGATCATTATACATTAAATTCATCTTGTTACTCGTGTCATTAATGGTATTGGTTTTCAATTATCGTCTAAGCGATACTGTCGTTCGAATGATGAAAATCCATCACTTTTTTCCGTGCCATGGAGATTGAAGCTCAAATACAATTATTGCGTCATAAACGATGAAATTGCGATAGGTATTTGAAAATGCCTGAGAATTTATTTATCACAGATGAGTAGCGTCAATATAGACATACGTATGCATATTTTTATCCAATATATTTAATTTGATTATCGAATATAGCACTTTACGAATAAATATCCGTCATACGCGAATTATTAGACAGGCTTTTAAGATTGATCTCTGCCAAAAGTTTAAAACATTTTTAGCAGTAAGTAGGTCTTAATCTTTATCGAAACTCTCGGCTAGACCGATACGGCGAGATACTAATAATAAGAAATTGAATTCTCTTCCGTTATAGGTGATTCGCTTCCTTTCAGGAACCTTTATCGTAGTGAAACTAATGAAAACGTAGTATCCTTTCAGAAAGAAAATGAGTTTCATCAGGAAATTTTCTTTGTTCTTTCATCCTTCTCGAGGAATCTCGGTCCGCGTTATCATTACTTTCTCAAACAGCAATAACGAAACTCTGGTTTCAAACCCTATAGTTACACCAGAAGAAAGAAGCGCTATCAAATTATTATCTTATCAATTCCGCTGAGACGATAATAGTATGAGGCAATATGTCGCGATGTTTTATCAACTTTTTATCGATCCACCAAAAGAAAGTGAAAGAGATATCGTGAGAAGCAGCGAGTTGCAGCCGAGACGTTTCATTGAAATTCATCATTCCTTCGAAGGGCGTTTTAAATGAAAATCCCCCACCGAGAACGTTTGTTACGGTCCATAGATGATTCAAAGACGCACGATTTACGAGCTTCATGCCCGCCCGACAACGTAAGAACATCTTTGTCCGTCGTCGACAAAGGCGTGTTTGATAAATGTACGTCGGCAGCGATAGTGACGCGTATTGTGTCAATATTTGAATGGATCAACGATAAATAGAAAGAAAATGTAAAAAGAGGAAAAAAATCGAATGGCCCTCGTCGCGGTGACTTTCCGTGGACAGTCCCGCCGTCATTTTAGTCTCTTTTTCGAACGGTTTACCGGCGATTTGTTGGGTAAAGGTTCTACACGAGTGCCGGTCCTCTCTCCGCCTCTCTGACATACGAATTTTATGGGCGCATTGCAGCTTCCCGCACGCGCTAAGGGAATTTAGGAACACCCAGCATGCTGGATCCGAGGCAAATATGTTTTCCGCTGGAAAAGTGTTTCCCGGTCGCGTATCTTTAAATCTACCGTGGATACGGTGCGAAATTAAATTGCACGTACACGGAAATAGAGCTTTTTGTGAATCATTCAGTGTCGTGTTGAGAACTTCCTTTTTATTGAAGTGTTACGGTTAAAGAAATTCGTTGTACTTATTGTCAGTGTCGATTCCACAATTTCGAATTAAATCTATGAAATCCAGGTGGCGTATGAAAAGATTTGTCCAACTGATTATTACATTGTTTAACATTAATTCACATTAATTCGCGTTTCAGTTATTTTGACATTAAATTGATGATCGATCATATTTGCTTTTTTCCTAATATCTGTTTTAAATATCATATTATGCAGTATTTGTTTCCCATTTAGAAAACGTGTAACGAAATACATGAGAGTTATCTCGCGATTGAGTATTCACGATAATGAATGCAAACAATTCATATGAACAACTCTCTTCTCTGAATCATAATTCGTGCGATTGATAATATCGCTATTCATTAACAGATCGTAATTGCAACACCTTTTCGATCGCTACAGATCCATGGTAGCAGTGATTTGTATCAAAGCGACTTCACTGAAATAATGAATATACGCGATTCGTTACACAGTGAAGACCGAAATGGATTACTTCGTATATTATCCGCTTCTCTGTACGGATTTCGCGTTTAACGAGCAGCGCGAAAAAATGATTAAAATCTGTCCCCAGCTACAGTATGATTTGTGTCCCAAATCACGTAATAGCCAGGCGAATCGCGCGTTCTCTACTTCAAATAAAAATTTCTCGGAGCGGAACCGATCTGCCGGAATTTATCGTAATTCCGCGAATGATTTTCATGCAATTTTCTACACGTGCCCAGGGACCAATTGCAAATTGTTCGTTCAGTATTTTGCTTTCGTCTCGATATCTATCACGCGTTTATTGTTTCAAAGAACAGAGACAATTTACGCGTTTTAATGACATTCTATCAGACGTGCACATTTAATACGATAATCGTTTATTTTAATGGCAAACAGATAACGAGCTCTTTTTTAAACGTCGAGTATTAAAATTAAGTTCATGGAGGAATTAAAGTTTTAAACTCACCGGACTCCAATACGCTTGAAATTATTTTCAGCGTTGGATCGGTATACATGCGCACGTCAAAGCCGAGGTATTTAAGCGTCAGTGCCAGATCATGTGCATCCTTCGCCGCGCCCAGTCGTGGCTGCATTTTTTTAAAATTCACGTGGTTGAAGATTATCGCAGTACCCCTATGCTTGTGCTTCATATTGTACAATTCGGAGTCTGGCTCCACATGACTCCCGTACACCGTTTTAACGGGATCATCTCTAAAAAAAAAAGAATAAATAATTAATAATAACGTTTAATAAAATCTGGTTCCCTCAAACGAATATCAATTTTTATTTTTATGGTACACTTCGACAATCAAGTTTGAACTTCTATCTCTATCGAACATTTAACACTTCCACACTCGCGGACGCAATTTAAATAGTTCGCATTGCGCGTGAAATCAAATTGCAGCTCGATTATAATCTGCATGCCGGCAGGTCGCACGAATGAACAGCATTTAAAGATGAGTTTCTATACAAATTCGAAGCTAGTAATTTGTTTTTTCGACTCTGTTCGAGCTCGCTTAATGTTGTTACGCTCCAGGCTATACAGCCGGCGAACCCTTCCTCGCGCTACACCGCGCAGTTTTATGATTGTTACGTACTCGGGCCTGCGAATGCACGTAATAACTCGTACACCGTCATATCAGGTTATATATTTTCGCCTGTCACGGAATTTCGCTGTTTCCGGTACGTCGTCGATCGATGCGCGATGTTGGGAAAATTGAAAAAAAAAGAGAATAAGAAAAAGAAAAATGATAACGAAACGCGTACAGTTTCGATGTCGACGTCTGCACGCTGACGGGTTTTATGTCGGCCGTAAAATTTTGAGTGTAGAAAAAAGGGTGGCGGTGTCGGAGTTCGTTTGCTGGAACAACGCCACGCTTCGCGGAAGCGCGGCAAATTACGTCTCCGAGGGGCGAAGGTCCACGACAACTGCAACTCGGCTGAAAACTTTCCGACGTTCATGCGATACGTGTATCATATACACTGCAATTATTCTGGAGAACACGGATTTTTTTATTCGCCAGTGGAATCTCGTTATGTGTATTGAAAATTCCGTATGAACTAGTAAAAAACAGGACTGTGACAACAAATTCAACAAGTTAAGGATGACGAAGTCCGAGACTATTACGTGCATTTCCTCTGTGCGCGATGCGTATGATCTATCGCTGAGGCTTCGCACTCTTCTGGAAGTGCATTAGGTTGTTTCGTACTTTCCGCTCACGTAGGTGCACCCGCGAACGGGGAAATCTTGCACGACGGTAAAGCGGGATATGTGCAGACCGTGAACGCGTACGAGTTTGACAGTCGTTCAAAACAATTTAACATACTGTTAAATTGCGCAGGTTAAAACCATGCCTAGTAGCTGCTCGATCGTTTTATCGCGAAATCACTACTTTTATATTTTCTAGTGAATGTGCTTACATTCAAACTCCCGAATTTATGTCCCCTTCTATAATTAAATTCTGTAATCTGATAATATAAGCAGTTGTGCAAGCAGTAATTAATGATCAGAAATTCTATCTACTAGAATCAATATTTAATATATATATATATCTTTGTCAGAAAACTGAGGTAAACATTTCTTAGCTCTTGATTAATTTAAAGCGTAAAGCTTGTTTGGTTAGGCTGTTTAGTATTCAAGTTTTCGGAATTCAGTATGCAGTTCAGGAGCGAGTTTTGTTGACTGTCTATTTAACAGAGTATGTATATATGTATACGTAGAACAACCTCTTTTGTTTCTTGAAATATGGAACAGTAGCTTGAGTACAAAACGTTTTTGTACAATTTAAATCACAAAATACAATTGCGATTCAATACTATTTTGCTATTAATAATTTTCAATAAAAACAATTTATACTATTGTTTTATAAAGATAATTAAGATTAAACATAAAGTTTCTATATTTTCCAGATTTCATAAATTTTTCATATATTGCACATTTTTTCTGAATGCATTTTCAAACGGTGAGCTTTCAAACCATAGTTGACATAATATTCTTAAGCGACTGGTAGATTTACTGTTGCACTCAAATGCGCGTTCACGACGTACGTACTATGTAGATTCAGAAGTGTACTTTAACAAAGAGAGGTGAGGCTGTTGCGTGCAGATGTTAGAATCCTACAAACGCGTGCGCGTACGTCGGAAACTGTTGGGCGTTAGGGAATTGAATTGTGTGCATTCACAAGTGTGAGCGTGTGTAAGAGTAAACCTTCTTAAGGCACGACAGTGTGCTTGAGATGCAATTCCGCCGAGCATAAGCATCAATTCGAATGTGCATACGGAATTTAGAGAGCATACGAACATAATTGCAATTTTTTTATTCTCATCGTACGTGATGGTACATAAATTTAGAAAATATGTTCAACAATTTTATGGATTATTGGAATATAATATTTTGTACCATCGCAATATGCTATAAGATTTTGAGCACGTGATAAGTATTCTTTTAAAA
>NW_017142569.1:255433-258589 GCF_001652005.2 Ceratina calcarata
AAATTAAAATCAGTTGAATAGAAATTAAGTACAGTTGCTTGAAAATTTTCTTTTATAAATAATTACTATTTGGAAACTTTCTACAAACTATTGTAAATTGAATAATACATTATCATGCCATTTTTAACGACAGGCAGCCTGGTTATCACCTAATTCGATCATGTTTTCGTAGTTTTAAAGATTACACCTTAACTACGACTACGAGTAATACATGTTGATGAAAGATATTGCTGTTCAAATATGTGACGATGCAGCGACAGACAAAGATCTGAGAAATTTATTTACCGGCGTAGAAAATTCAAACACGACTAATTTCCATATTTCACAAACTTATCGCGCACGCGAATGCTTGATGATGCTTAAGCTTGAAGTATTAAGTGCTTTGAAGCAAATTCTCACTGAATTATTCGCGAACTCATTGTTCCACGTATTTACCTGTTATGTATGTACCATATGCTAATTAACAATATATTCTGCTGTTTATGCAGTTATAGTCGTATTCATAATTATAGTTACATTGGCGCTCGTGTTTATTAAGACATAATGTAACAGTTATTCCGCTGCATAAACACAATACATACATATACATATCTATACGTATGTACGTATACAATGTGCGTGTACATACATAGATACTCCAATAAGTTCCATGTTCATCATTATTATATAATATACGATATCATTACCATTAATGTTAATATTCACATATTGGAAAACCTTAGAAAAGAAACATCCTTTTTATCCATAAATCGATAGCATCAATAAAGGTGCAATTTTTGTGATTATTCAGCGATTGCAAGGTAAGCCTGTAGAAACAAGTAAATTGAAAAAACTGCGCCGACACCTTGTTCTCGAGTGAGTAACAAACAAGATTGAAGTAATATAAAACGGAACGATGGCGGATCAAGCTCTTGAAAGCTCGAGGGATACCGAGAGTTTCCTGTGTTGAACAACTCTTTCGAACTGAATGCAGACACGCTTTTACAGGCATGCAAATTCGCACATGGACATGAATAAACGCGCCTGTTTGACAAAGCCGGATGTCAGTTACTTACAAACTAGTCATAAACGCGGACGCAAACCCACCGTTCATTATTATTAGACAAATGTGCATCGGGGAAAGAGTCACCGACGTTATACCGGTACGCCGGGTTTCCTTTAAAACACCTCGCTCTGGCCACTAATTCCCATCAGTCACTTCCGACGCCGTGAATGCGAATCCCCGAGCGACGATTACATATAACCGTCGCCGCTCAATCGCTGAAAGAGGACCGCTGCGAAATTACTGCTGGGAATGAGAGACCTCCGATTTCGTTTTTAACGCAGTAAATTCCTTTGATATCTCGCGTGCCGTTTAACGCAATCGGCGCGCCGCGCGGTCTACCGATTTCATTGTTCATTATGAGTAAATCATCTCATACAATTAACAAGGGGTTTATTACTTCTATAGATTCTGTCCACACGATTTGTTAAATTGAGTCTGAAACAAAGGACTAAATGGAGCCACGTGCCACGGCCATTGAACCTTACTAAACAATAGTTTCGTGGGAAATGGTGCTCCTTAATATTTCAGAGCGCAATAAGCATACAGTTCGCGCGACGTAGCCGCGAACTGGCGCGTAAAATTAATTCCCGCATAGAAATGTTAATTCTCAGCCGGTAAATATGCATATTTCGCACTCCGGCCATGCTTCATGCGCTTTCACACGGCGGCGGCGTCGTAATATATAGCTCGTGCTAGATCACGCGAAATTTTGCGTTCCTCCCATTTATTGCGTCGTGGACATCTCTCACGGTCTAAGTGACGTTTATCTAAACCCCGATATCTCGTCACACGTACGTGTCCACGTATATGCGCGTGTACATCGACGCTTTCGTGCTAGTTCGCCGCCTCCGCTGAAACGAAAACTTTTCTCGTCCTACTACTCCACGCCCGTTTTCAAGAGTTTTACTCGCGCTCGCACAAACAGAACGAACGTTACCGTTGAAAATTGGCTGTCACGGTCCGTCGTTGACTCAATGTTATCTCGTCACGGGAAAATCGAGCAATCTCGTAATGAAATGATTACACAGCGAATGTTTGCACGGATATGCCTCTCTACGTATTGGTAATGAAACATATATGGAATCGGAAGGATGAACTTAAGTCGTATGTTAACTCAATACAAATATCGCTCGAGTTGAACGTCCCATCTTCAAACGTCTCTCAGTTTCAGCAAAAATTATATTAAGTATACGATGCGGGTTTAGCTTGAAAGCAACTCACGCAGAAGAGATACATACACGCAGCGACGAGAAATGAAAATTGCAATACATTTTATGTAGATCTCATTCGTTTATCCATTTTCCAGAGAAGTAAGCATCCACATAAATATCCGCGTTTCAGAAATGATAAAGCGTCTACTTACTTTGGCCGCCGGAACACCCGACCGTCTACGGTGATCGTGGAGTCTTTACTCGTCGGAGCACTGTCACATTGTTCTATTTTGCATTTATTCATTTCCGGAACTATTCCCTCTGCCGTGGACTTGCCGTCCATCTTGAACTACACTTTCCTTGTTCACTGTCACTTCATCGATTTGTGCACCAAGATAATATATAGCTTTATATCGCGTTTATCTTATCGCCGATTGATAAAGGGTTCGTACAACGATAACTAAGCGTTTATTATTGGAAAACATTTGCAGTCGACAAACCAAGTAAACGAACGTCCGATTGGAAATATGTAGGTACTGTTTATTACCGTTCAATGTAATTATGCTGTCTGCTGCTAATTTGTTATTTTAAATATTGAAACATCTCGCGAATGACATGTGCGTTTCGAAACAACAGGTAATGGAACAGAAAATTAATTTAAATTGTAAATCTGTAAATAAAAATAAATGCAAATAACAATTGATAATAAGAGGCTATATTGATGGCAAATCATTTAAGGATGTATTGGCTATACAGTCAATCCCAAAAGTTATGTACTTTAGAAAAACGCATTTCCTATAATTAAAAAGAAATCAAACGTCGGAAGAACAATACTAATAATAAATAGCTACGTGCTAAAAAGTATAGAAGGAAATATCCAATTAATTATTGACGCTGGCGAAAAGTTTTTTATACAGAACCTGTAGGCACTGACATCCTCTACAAAGAAAGATTCTATGC
>NW_017142569.1:258610-273001 GCF_001652005.2 Ceratina calcarata
AACATGCTAGCATTGTTTAAGTATAGAGCCTATACATCCTTAAACGACATTCCTCATATTATAACATGATTGTTATAATTGTTTAACGTGATTTCAAATGCTCATTGTTAGATCGCTGAAGGAAACGCTGCCTCTTTTTGGCGAATCTTTAGCGACGGTCTTCGAACATCAGGATCGAAGAAATCCCAATGTTATTATTCGGATCACTCGGCTCGAGTGGACCGCACAGTTTTCGAATAATAAGAAAACCGCCGGAAGTCAGCAGTATTTTACGCAGAGCCGACCTTCTGCGGATAATGCCGAGGAGATTTATGTATACCAACCTCTTCCGGTCTTTCTGTCCCAATCCGTTGCCATTTCTATCCACGCGAAACACCAATGCCAAAGAAATCCCGATTATCATAACGCACAATGTGCACGACGAATGCTCGAAATTATTTATGAGAGTCCGCAAATCGAGAGATTGTTCGCATTGCGTAGGGGAATTCTTCAGTCCCTGTCAAAGATTATTGAAGTAAAAGTCTTTCAATATACAAATAGATTGCATACTCTAGTGATAAAGATTATACTAACTATAATAGATTATTAGGAAACGATTATTTGAGATTACTGTCTCGAGATTCCTTGCAGGAATTCATAGAGACACGTGAAGAAAATGAATATTTACGGAAAATTATGTAGATAATAATGCAAGAAATGTAGTGTAAATTGTAAAAAGTTAATAAATCTTTAATTGATGGATATGACTTAATTCTGTTCTCTTCAGTAATTAAAGTTGAACCACTTCTTTCAAGATCTTTGTTTATTTTTCTTTTGTTTAATAATAATAACAGCTACTGCTGGAGCTTCTTTTAATTGTCTGTGTACCACCCAAGTTCGTCTACGAAATTGAGAAGAGAATCTAAGTGATCGTAAAGATTGTATTATTTATGGCTGCACAAGCAAAAGAGAGAACAAGATATATCGTTTGTTAGTACTGATGTAGAAAACGATCTAATCTTAGAAGCGAGGCTATTTTCAGAAAATTGTAACGTTACAAATGTTATCAGTACTTCGACAATCGATATCGAGGCCGTAAAACAACTTGGCAATTCCACGCGAGAATCTTGTCTAACCGTTCAATCTGTCGAAATGCACGCGTTCGAGAATTACCGTACCGAGCGCTCTTCTCAGTCGCAAGAGATTTTACGAGCAATATAACCCTTGCCTGCGTGGCACGGAGCGATTGGAAGTCGCGAACTGATTAAAGTACTTTTCACGATTTTCTTTTCCAGACTTACAACATGGACGCCCAAGTTGGAGAGTCGTCGGCTTGCGCGACGGCGTTACTCTGCGGGGTTAAAGCCAATTACGAAACCGTCGGTCTGGACTCTTCCGCACGCTTCGAGAATTGTTATTCCAGTTCTGATGCCCGTGTACCATCCCTTATCAATTGGGCGCAGGAGCAGGGTAAGTGAATAGGTGAAATAATTAAAATCATAGTAAAGTTCTCCTCCCTATTCAATCGGAATTTAATTGTCAACGTTACTTGATTTCATTCACGATCGAATCTTTCAGTTGATTTCCTACGACCTCGTAAATTTTATCGTCTTACTAATTTGCAGTCATTAATGATAAATGATTTTGCGAGGATAAATGCGGTCGGAAAGTGATTACAAGATAATTAAAAGATGTGTGTAGTTAGAGAAGTTATTGCGTAGACGCAGTGCTAACTCGAATTCCAACAACGTGACCACGACATTTACGACCATAAGATACGAGAGTTATTTTCCCACGTGTTCTTATGCACCGTGTTTTTACGGTAAATAAGAATGGAATGGGGAAAATTTCTGATGTAAATTTTCTCTGTGCGTGAAATTTGGGTTTCCTCTGAATTTTACCTAAAAATGAGTTTGTACAATTATACACGTTTCATGCATCGCATGTTTGCAAAAGAAATTTTTCTACAATTTATTTCTAATCAAATTCTTTTGATCTTTAGAATAATTAAAATTGTTAATAATCGAAATATCTGTAAACTTAATTTCTGTTATAATTCTTTTAGAAATGTAATTTCAAAATTAAGTAAATTTGAATTTTCTAAAAATATTACTCGCGAAAATTTCACCGGTCCACGAATGTTGCTGCAAAAGTCACGTATATACCTTCTATTTCGATATCTATGATATTCATCGGATATCGGCTTAAGCTACAGCTCCCGCTGGGCTATTCGATTATAACCCGTTCTCATTAGAATGGTGTCGACCAATTAACAGGATTTCTTCCGTGCACTTGTACAATTACTATTGAAATGTGCAACGTGTGAATTGAGTTTTGTCGTCAGCAATACAAACTCGTTATAACGTTTCTGTTTTTGTTCACTTGTTCTTTAGTCTCTAGTCTGGTACCATAACTCTTTTCACGTAGTCATTATGTATAGACTAATCATCTTTTCTATGAAAATTTATAACAAGGAACCATCGAAACAGCAAATTTTTTGCAAAAGAGTTGCTTTTCCCTCAAATACTTCTAAACCATTGGACTTACGCGAAAATTGCATGCGATGTTAATTATAGCTACAACTTTTGTTGGAAATATTTTACGCTAACGTCGATAATTAACGAGTAATTGACAAAAAACTATAAAAGGGTTCCTGCAAATTACTCGTTAATTATTGACGTTAATGAAAAATGTTTCAGACGCAACTTGTAGTTCTTAACGGTGTCTACAACTTCCGTTGGAAACATTTTTTACTAGCGGCAACAGGTAAGCAGTTATTTGTAATAAACGAAAATTTCGAAAAATCTGAAGGGATTCCTTGTCGGAAATCTCGGAAAAAAAATCTTTTTCTCAAAATTTCGAAAAATGCTTCAAATAAAAGTTATAAGTATTCTTATTACCTGAAAAAAAGATCGTATATAATTTCCTTCGATCTCGAATATTTCAGGACTAATTGATTAATTAGTTCGTTCATCGTCAATCACTCCTTAACGAGTAAATTATATGATCGGTCATCAACGATTGTTTTAATTTGTATTTTTTATTTCGGTGGCAATATATATTCTAGAAGGCATCAAAAATTGCATACTATTTCGCACGACACGAAGTCCCATAAGGCTGTCACTCTTCAGTAATCTCTCCTCGGTGAAGTAACCGAAAACGGTAACGGTCGATAAAATGAGTTTAAGTAAGTGAACCTGAAAATGACTCGGCCTGAGGCAAACTCTCCTCGACTAAGGCCATCGCGAAGACAACGGGCTTACGTACCATGTAACGAGGCTGCGCACGTGTGTACATCGAGAGTAGTAATAAACACGTTGCGCATAGCCGCTTTCACGCCAGCACCTACAGAAGTCTGACTGCGTTTACGTTACGAGCACGAAAGCGCAAGCTGCCTCAGGCTCGATCATTAAGGTGAATTGGCTGGTTGATTAATCGCGCGCCGTTTGTCGTTGACACGCGTTCTCCGCATCGTCGTCAAAGTGCAAACACGAGAAGTAGCAGCCTTCTGGCCCATTTACCGCCCCCGATTTGTCAATTTACAATTATTTGTCTGTACTTCCGATCGCGCCTCGCCTTTGCTATATCGACTGTCGAGAAATTACACGATGTTTAGAGGGCTAGAGTAGTTTACCTAGTGTTCAGGAAATTAATCGAGTATTCTGAAGTCTCGGAGACTTGCTCCCTTGTTGGGAGTGTTTAAGTTTGCTTCAGCTTCACTTTCGCTGATCATGAATCATATATAATCGGTGTGGATCATTGTACATAATATCTACGATTTAGACCTTCACGCACATAGTATGAGCCATTGCTTGAATTGTCGTAAAATTTCATTCATTTGAAAGATGCAGGACAGTTTACTTAGTCAACGTTGAAGCAGTTGATTGAGAGTCATGGAATTTTAGGTACTCTCGGTGGTACTATTTTTCTTTATGTTATGATGTCTCTTCCACTGACTATCAGTTGACAATGGGACATCCGGGGGAAGTGTAATAAATGGGAAATATTGAACAATTTATAGTATAATATAAATAAAAAGTGGAACTGTCGATTTTATGTATTTATAAAAAAATTGGATGTACAGAAAATATATAGAAAACACATAATTTGCAAAAACGTGCAGAATATCGAAAGTATAATACATATTATCATCTTTAAATGATGAACCTCGATTTAGATTTCATTTCTTAAGTTGATACCAGAAAATAAAAATTTTCAGTCTAATAAAAAGGCTTTTAGAATTCATTAATGGTAGCTTATGATAACGTGCTTAAATAATTGAAGAAGTCGATATGATGGTAACATTATGGAAAACCAAAATGGTGTTTGGTTTCTAATTTAAATAGAAGAGCTATTGGAGTTATGAATAGGGACAAATAGAATTTGAGTTGATTTATGATTCATAGTTTCTAACCATGGATCGACTTCTCGACTAATGTGGAGAGGATATGTAGATAATGGAAGTCCAACATTTGGGAATTGTTGGCTTTAACAAGAGAGCAACCATCAAATTCATGATATGTCTGCATCACAGAAAAATTCGAACGATGTAATCTTCTATTTATAGAAACACATCATTAGTTTCAATCGTCAACAAATTACTCTGATCTGTGACAACAAGCGAGAAAATGAAATAACTTCAAAATTGCTCTAATTGCTTCTAAACAAATATCGAGTTAACGTTTAATTATAACTGCACCCATAATTCGGTGAGCTACGTCAAATCGAGAGCCCATTTGGACGACAATTTTCGACGTATAAACATGCTGCCATCCGTCAAACAAACTTCTCGTCGGCCGAAAAATTGGATTCTCCCGTGACATCGATATCTCGTTAATTAACCCGCATTCGAGCACTATCCGCGGGATGAGAAAAACACGGCACGGCTCGCCGTCGAAAAATAGCTTCATCGACGCCAGTTTCATTGGCGCGTCGCGACGGTTTCAAGAGCGATCGCCGGTTTCGGTAAATAATTAACGGGAAATCAATTGAATCGATTATGCATTCGTTAAACGGAATATCGATTTTAGAAGGACGGGACACGCTTTTGTTCATAACGCAGCGAATTTTCAGACAGAAGTTCCGGCTGCGTTCGAGCGTAGATTTAGCGAGTCCCCGGGCCGAATCTGAAATTTGCAAATTCATCCGTCGAGTTTCCGGTGACGGCGCGGCAACCGGGAGGACATTTCGTCGAATGAACTTTATCCAATGACGACCGACTAACTCCTACGCCTCGGTCTGATCAATAATTCATTCGCATCATCGCAGCAACGGCGACGATGTCGAATCGGACGATCCTTCTCGCGTGCCGCCAGTCGAATTTAAATTTCGCGGATATTGCGACCGGGAATCACGTGGCCCGAAAATCCAGTACGAATCTCTTGAACAGGTGATAAACATTCGACGCATCTGTCTGCGGTTTATTGTTTCGGGACTCGGACGTCGCGACGGTTTCGCGTTTCTCACAGAAACACGTGACGGACGCTTCGCACTTTTTTCCCACGCGCAAGCTTTTCATCTTGCTGCCGGTTTTTCACGTTGCATTATCTATCGCGGCGAAAAGAGTGCCGCTGCATCTACGAAATTGTTCTTCGCGGGTACTGAAGAAAAGGACGCTTTCGATGGTGGAACGTGAGGTAGCAGAAACATCGTCTAAGAGAGGGCCTTAATGGAAAGCCTAGATATGTCGTGTGATTCTAAATGAGATTGTGCTGGCGCGAGTCGCGGCGGTAACTATGTCGCCCGTGTTTTATTGCCATAATATTTTTTAGTCGAAACGTCGACGTTTGGAGGAATAAAATCTCGAGTAATTCCGACTTAAGCGGATATCAGAGTTTACTATCAAACCGTGTATTTTTATACCGCCAGCTAGAGGGTTCAAAAGTATAGCTAATTCTTCATTAGAATATTTTCTTTATTATAATATGTTAACGAGAATCTACTGTTCTATGCTATGTAATGAAAATTTCTCGTGGCGTTGAAAATTCAGAACATGCTTCCGCAGTGAAACACGAAGAAGAAGCTCACTTCCGAAAATCAGAGCTCCTCACCTTTTGCCGACGTTCCGCTCCTATTTCTTTACTGGCTTACAAATCCCTGAAATACCTATTACCTCAGACAGCTGAAAACGCGCTCGTGTTACAAAACTGTTTCTTCCCGATTAGTTCGACGGAAAACACGAGAATCTTTTCGCCTGAAAGAAGGAAACGCGAATCCCGTCGTTCGACACGCGGCAAAGTTCAATTTCTACCTAAATAAATTCCATCTTAGCTTTATTTTAATTTACATGCAAACGTGTCGCTGCCAGTGTTTGTATGGAAATTACGCTTTATCTTATCGCCATCGTGTTGCTGGATTTAAAAATCTCGTGCAGTTGATGCATGCACACTTCTCTTGCAAAGAGCCACGTTACACAGAGAAGTACTGGCGTTCGTATCAAGTTTTTTTGTTTCTTGTGAATCCACCTTAGAGATATAGTGTTCTGCAAAATCGAACAATTTAAGTTTTAACGGCGTCTCTCGGTTTGATAAACGTCGAGAAAGAGACGTAGCCGAGAATTACGAATTCAACGGAAGGGACAAATAGAATTTGAGTTGATTTATGATTCATAGTTTCTAACCATGGATCGACTTCTCGACTAATGTGGAGAGGATATGTAGATAATGGAAGTCCAACATTTGGGAATTGTTGGCTTTAACAAGAGAGCAACCATCAAATTCATGATATGTCTGCATCACAGAAAAATTCGAACGATGTAATCTTCTATTTATAGAAACACATCATTAGTTTCAATCGTCAACAAATTACTCTGATCTGTGACAACAAGCGAGAAAATGAAATAACTTCAAAATTGCTCTAATTGCTTCTAAACAAATATCGAGTTAACGTTTAATTATAACTGCACCCATAATTCGGTGAGCTACGTCAAATCGAGAGCCCATTTGGACGACAATTTTCGACGTATAAACATGCTGCCATCCGTCAAACAAACTTCTCGTCGGCCGAAAAATTGGATTCTCCCGTGACATCGATATCTCGTTAATTAACCCGCATTCGAGCACTATCCGCGGGATGAGAAAAACACGGCACGGCTCGCCGTCGAAAAATAGCTTCATCGACGCCAGTTTCATTGGCGCGTCGCGACGGTTTCAAGAGCGATCGCCGGTTTCGGTAAATAATTAACGGGAAATCAATTGAATCGATTATGCATTCGTTAAACGGAATATCGATTTTAGAAGGACGGGACACGCTTTTGTTCATAACGCAGCGAATTTTCAGACAGAAGTTCCGGCTGCGTTCGAGCGTAGATTTAGCGAGTCCCCGGGCCGAATCTGAAATTTGCAAATTCATCCGTCGAGTTTCCGGTGACGGCGCGGCAACCGGGAGGACATTTCGTCGAATGAACTTTATCCAATGACGACCGACTAACTCCTACGCCTCGGTCTGATCAATAATTCATTCGCATCATCGCAGCAACGGCGACGATGTCGAATCGGACGATCCTTCTCGCGTGCCGCCAGTCGAATTTAAATTTCGCGGATATTGCGACCGGGAATCACGTGGCCCGAAAATCCAGTACGAATCTCTTGAACAGGTGATAAACATTCGACGCATCTGTCTGCGGTTTATTGTTTCGGGACTCGGACGTCGCGACGGTTTCGCGTTTCTCACAGAAACACGTGACGGACGCTTCGCACTTTTTTCCCACGCGCAAGCTTTTCATCTTGCTGCCGGTTTTTCACGTTGCATTATCTATCGCGGCGAAAAGAGTGCCGCTGCATCTACGAAATTGTTCTTCGCGGGTACTGAAGAAAAGGACGCTTTCGATGGTGGAACGTGAGGTAGCAGAAACATCGTCTAAGAGAGGGCCTTAATGGAAAGCCTAGATATGTCGTGTGATTCTAAATGAGATTGTGCTGGCGCGAGTCGCGGCGGTAACTATGTCGCCCGTGTTTTATTGCCATAATATTTTTTAGTCGAAACGTCGACGTTTGGAGGAATAAAATCTCGAGTAATTCCGACTTAAGCGGATATCAGAGTTTACTATCAAACCGTGTATTTTTATACCGCCAGCTAGAGGGTTCAAAAGTATAGCTAATTCTTCATTAGAATATTTTCTTTATTATAATATGTTAACGAGAATCTACTGTTCTATGCTATGTAATGAAAATTTCTCGTGGCGTTGAAAATTCAGAACATGCTTCCGCAGTGAAACACGAAGAAGAAGCTCACTTCCGAAAATCAGAGCTCCTCACCTTTTGCCGACGTTCCGCTCCTATTTCTTTACTGGCTTACAAATCCCTGAAATACCTATTACCTCAGACAGCTGAAAACGCGCTCGTGTTACAAAACTGTTTCTTCCCGATTAGTTCGACGGAAAACACGAGAATCTTTTCGCCTGAAAGAAGGAAACGCGAATCCCGTCGTTCGACACGCGGCAAAGTTCAATTTCTACCTAAATAAATTCCATCTTAGCTTTATTTTAATTTACATGCAAACGTGTCGCTGCCAGTGTTTGTATGGAAATTACGCTTTATCTTATCGCCATCGTGTTGCTGGATTTAAAAATCTCGTGCAGTTGATGCATGCACACTTCTCTTGCAAAGAGCCACGTTACACAGAGAAGTACTGGCGTTCGTATCAAGTTTTTTGTTTCTTGTGAATCCACCTTAGAGATATAGTGTTCTGCAAAATCGAACAATTTAAGTTTTAACGGCGTCTCTCGGTTTGATAAACGTCGAGAAAGAGACGTAGCCGAGAATTACGAATTCAACGGGTTTCGCTCTTCAATGTCTTTAATTGTAGACAATTTGGAAGCAGATGCGGCGAAACAAAAACGTTGATTGCCAGTGGCGTTAATTAGGGGAGAAGGTTGAGAAAGTGTTGCATGGTTTTAACAGTTTTTTTTGCAGACTCGTTCTCATCCCATTAATTGCTGGAGATAAGCAAACGGAACGATCTCCGCTTAAACGATTTCGGAGCACGTTTCATTTCCTGATAATTGTCGTACACCAGGTTAAACGATTAAAAACGTAGCGGAGGCAAAATACGAAGACGCGTCTTTGGAATCGTGTTAGCCGAGTACCCGGCGTTGCGAATATTTCTCCAACAGCTAGGCCGACGTCACGACGGTTTACGGTAATGGAACCGGAGTGAGGCGAACGGAAATTGCTTAGGCGAACGGAACGAATGTAGTATTTCCAGAAAGTTCAAATAACAGAGGGGAAAAGCGAATGAAGGGGAAAAACGAAAAACACACAGAGAAACCAAAAAGTATCCTTTGCGTCAAGAAAATTTAGTTTTCGGTATTCGTTGGTCAAAAATAATCTCGAAACGTAATATTCCGAACCGCGTTTGAACTTTCCTCGATTCCACCGGAACAAAGAACGCAGCTCTGAAGAAAAAAGAATTTTCCAACGTTTAGCGGCAGTGCGGGAACTCTTAAAAATGAATTAGACTGCGATTGCTGCGGAACTTTATAATTTTTTCCCGTAAAAGCTCCCTGGTCGAATTACCGCGAAGAACGCAGGCAAATTTGCGTTCCCTCGCGAGAATTTCATCGTCGATCGATCGAAACTGAATCAAGGATGTAACACATTTTTTCTATGGTACAGCGTAGTCGTTCTCAAAAAGAAAGAACGAACTTTAGAAGTGACTGATCGCATGCCACCAACATGAATTTCCTTAACACTTGAAGAGATTTCTAATCGGTTCTTGAATAATAGAACGCGATGCAGTCGGTACGTTCATGCATTGTGCTGAATTATAATTGATAGCTAAGCTACCGGGATCAAAGGGTCAAGAGCGAGGCTATGATAAAGGGCGTACATCGACGCACTTGAGCCGATTAGTATCCAATCCGTCTCAACGCTAGTCCACTTAGCGTAATTGGTAATCCCGCGAGAACATAGATCTCTGCGTGCCAACTTAATTCGTTAACCTATCTACGGACACGGGATAAAGAGGGAAAGTGGCCGGGAGAGGAAGGAGCAGAGATAAATAGACAGAGGGACGGAGACTTTCATCGAATACCACTAAGAAGATTCTGCGAACATCCGCTTAATTAAAACACGATCCCCGCGCGACTCTCGCAGCGATGGTATCCCGGCAACGTCGCCGGAATTCATTTGCAACCGCATTTCCCTGGATCGCCTTCGATGAAAAAGTTGTCGGTCCGACGTTTTTCGACTATTTACTTCTCTTTTTCGCGGCCCCTGAACGAGGCGTTTTCTTGTCTACGTTCGCGACGCGACGAGGAAAAATTTTAATTAGAGAGGAAAGCTCGACGGGCGAACTTTTTTTATTAGGGGACGTTTGAAAATCGTTCAGAGTTAAAATTGCATGCGAACGTGGACGATTTATGGCGAGAAGAAACACAAATGTAATTAATTTAAATGGAATATACTATTTACTCTATTATACGCGATTTAAGTAGACTCGACTAAAATTTACGATTATGTTCTATGAAGTGAAGATTATTTAATATTCTGTTCTCCATCGGGAACCAGAACTACCTCGATGCCAATTAGGCGAGTTTCCACTACCCCGCTACTGATTTGAACTGACAATTAAACCTCTCTCGCTTCCATGCCATCGCCAAATCTTCACTGAGATAGAGAATGAACTGCAAATAGTAATTGGAAAGCAATGACCTACGGTGCCCTAGTCTATCATTTGTGGACATTAAAGAAGGACATTAAAGAAAGAACTAGAAGCCAAGACGAAAGCTCCAAGTTACTCAGGAGCCGTCAGTTCGTCAGCCCTCATTTAATGCATTAGTTAAAGGTCTCTCTTCTCTCTTAAAAATCTGTGAGAAAATTTACAGCCACAGGCATAGTTCTTAGTGCTGGCAAAAATAATGGTTTTTAAAAAGGGCTTTAGGGTACGGACTGTCTTAAAAAACAGTAGTTTACGAGCTCATATTTCAGCAGTGATGCAAGAATAATGGGACGACCAGCTTTGTCTTACGATTAATGCTACCATGGGATCCCACATTTTAACTGCATCAAAGTTGCTTTAAAGGCGAGCGGTTTAACCTTCCATTTTCTTCCCATCGACACCGACTACCGTCCATTACTGCAATAAAATTGTCGGCGGTCGCGTTCTCTTGAAAATATCAGTTGCATCATTCTAAGGAAATATTAACGTTGATAAGATTTCAATAATTCACATGAACAATTACATTTCGGTAGTATTTTATCAACTATATGTTTTATGGTGGTCGATTTTCTTTGCTCGCAGGTAAATCGACAGGATTGGTGACGACCACTAGGGTGACGCATGCGACGCCGGCAGCCCTTTACGCCCACGCAGCCAGTCGTTACTGGGAGGACGATGGCAAGGTGCCACCTGCTGCACGGATCAAATGCAAGGACATCGCGCGTCAGCTGCTCGAAGACGAGCCCGGTCGTAACATCAACGTACGAGAATTAATGTATTTCTATCGAACTCCCAAAACTTTCACCCAACTCACAGATATCAATGTCGACTTTTTTCCTACTAGTCCTGGTTGGATACATAGAGAAATTTTCGACGAAATATAAGCTTAGACATGCATAAGGAACACGGGATATATTTTTATATATGTAATACGGAATATACTATCGTGATTCGACTCGATTCGATGAACAGAATCCAGTGAAACGTTTGTTGGAAATTTCGAAGGATCATTCCTGGTTCTCCCTAGAGTGGATTTCGGTAGGGAGGATGGGATAAGCGTGACGCGGATTCGTTCCTTACTCGTAGGCCAATTATCGTTCTATCGTGCAACGGAGATTAAACTAGTCGTGTCTTTAAGGAAAATCTTCATCTGTTTTTTTTTCCTCGAAAGGCAAACCCAAATTTAGATCATTGATGTATTTCCGGAATTGTATTAAATGCAATCAACAATTTCGAGATGCAATCACTGCTAAATGCTTCGCATATCGTGATTGAAATATGTATACAATATGAATTAATTTACCAATGCGTTCTTCGTCGCGAAAATATGAATGTTTTCCCCTTTTCAGCCTTTACAAAACCGATGAGAATTGCAATTGCGTTACCACGCATGATGGAAACAGGCACGGCGCGTGGATCAAAAACACGGAAATTTTTAATATCTTGTATTATATTCGATTAAAATGCTGCATTGGGAATACACACCGAAAAATAATTTCGTGAATTCATGCACGGCAGAACGTACAAGTTGCTCGGCATTTAATAATATTCGACTGAGGGAAGAAATGTGAAAAAATTTAACATTAAAACGATGAGCACGTGAAACATAAAAGGAAAAAGCCAATATCGAGAAATTTTTATACAGCTATCTATAACAAGGTTTTACACTATACTCGAAATGAACAAAGAAACGAATCCAATTAAAATACAGTATGTAGCCGGAGAGCGGGCAATGATCATTGCCGTGTTCAGCATTCTGCTATGTACCAATATTAATAAATGACATTTAAGGACACGAGTCTGTACAATTTAACGTCAACTTAATTGAACCATTTAAAAACAAATTCAATATATCTGAAAACTCATTTTACCGCGAAATTCTGAAAATTTACTATATACATCCTCGTAATTCGTTCCCTACTTTATAATTCCATTTAAATGTGAAATGATCATCCCTCGCTCCCAATCACTTGAATCCTTAGTAGTTAAACCTGTCTCGAACGAAGTTTCGGCGGCTCTCGCCCGGAAACTTTCGTTTGCTCGTTAAAACCTTCACTAAGATAGGGTTCCCGTTCTATCTCGTAACAGAAGTTTCACTCGGATCGTCGTGCAGCGCCGCGAAGGTCTCGCGATGCACTCGATCTCGATAGGGTCGGTCACGATACTCGGAAGGACGTGCAATCGCGGAACGCGCGACTCGGTTCAATCATTGGGAAGTTCAGCGGGTCAATCGGTCTAGGAAATCCCCAGATGACATTTCCGTACTGGTGGGGAAAAAAGTTCGTGCCGGGAGAGCGGGGATCGCTTTTGTGTAGAACTTCCCATGCATAACTTCCCGCTCGATAAAGTCTGCTTAGTAGAAGTTCTCGAGAGAGTTTACTGGCCAGATAGAAGAGGAATTAAAGGTCCGTTGAGATGACTTCTCCGGCAAATTTAATGCTCCCCTCTCCCTACTTCGCGTTCGTCGATCGAATGGTATTCACTTTCGAGGATCCTTGATGATGCAGAAACCAGATCTTTTCTCCAGTTACCATAAGTTTCCTGCTAATGAGTTCAAACGTTGCCGTGTATGACGTTGGATGTTTAGAGAAACAATAATGGAAATTCGATTTTATCGTATTGAATGGTTAATTGTCGTTTTACGTTAATAAAGTCAGGTAATGTGCACCGCATTGCGTTGACATCTATTAGCGTATGTTTCTTTATTGCTTGACCGAGGATGCAAAATTCGGATAATTCAACTGTTTCGATTTTCAGGATTATGTACACAAGTATTACACAGTTCATTATCGTTTGAGAAATATTGTTCATTAATTTTATTGAGAACTCTTCAAAATTCGATTTTAATACATTTTACTTTTTAACACAAATTGTATGTACAGAGAGGAGAAGAAATGAATGAGGACCGAAGCTATGGAAAAGCTTTTTCCCTTTGAACGAAATTAACAATACGAGAAAATCATTGTGCTGAATTCAATTTATAAAATGTGACAGAGATTTTGAGAAACAGATTTCTGGTGCATCATATGCTCTTTCACCGATGAGTAATATACCTACTAAATAAACAGACTTTGTACGTCTGTCGAAATTGTACGCATTCCAAGAAACGTTATATGTGTAACGTTTCGTTTACGTACGTTCGCTAGCGATGTTAAAAACATAAAAGAGTGTAATGTAGGTCGCGCATTTGCAATTCTCTTTGCACACAATATTTATTTCGGGACCAGCTGAAAAAATAAAAACAGCAATCACTGAAATGGAAAATCTTGCGAACGGAAAGAACGTTTCTCTCTTCGGTTGACTCTGAAATTCTACAAAATTGCTTCTGGGATCACGTTCCCTGATGGAACACAAACACGTGTGTCGAAAGAACATTTGGAAACATCGGATTCCAGGCGGAACGAGTACGAAATCAACCCAAGCCGGATAATAAATTCGTTGAAATTAAATTCGAATATGGTTGTTAATTAGAATTTCTTATTACGTGAGCGGCAGCAGTAATAGTCTCGAAAAATGATTTTTCATACAGAGGAAGCTTTTTCTCGATATACGTTTATTAAGGGTAATGAATGCTTATTCTAAATAGTGAGGTATTTTTTAATCAGACATAGAACGAGTAATTTTAGCATTCATGTTGGAAGCGGACTCTCAGACAAATTGATGGAAGGATAAATAGAATGTACAAAAATGGGATTTGTTTTTAAAATTATGAGAGGCAGACCGTTTCTAAAATAAGAAATGAAATGTCTGAAA
>NW_017142569.1:273214-295120 GCF_001652005.2 Ceratina calcarata
CTTCATATTCTTTGTGCATAATTCTATAAATATATAAAATCCGCATTTTAAGCATAAGAAATCGTGTATTATTTTGAAGAGAATCTACTTTCGTCAACGTTTTGTAAAGTTAACCGTAGATGCGATTGACATTCCAGACAAATGTCAAAGTTTATAATCTCGAAATTTGATTTCATCTGTCTCTGTCTAAAATACGTGATAATAAAGATACGATCGATCGCAGGTGGTGTTGGGCGGTGGGAGACGTCACTTCGTACCGAAAGTAACTCAGGATCCGGAGGAACCGGACAAAGAGGGCAGACGACTAGACGGAAGAAACCTAATTGAAGAGTGGTCGAGGAACCATCGGTTGCGAAACTCGGCCGCAAAATATGTCGCTAACAAGGAACAGTTCGAGAGCGTTGATCCGCGGAAAGTGAACCATCTGCTAGGTAACGATCAATTACACGTCTCTACAATTTTCAGTATTCAAAGGAAAAGGCGAAGCACAGCTGTGAATCTGATCAGGGACAATTTATACAATGGTCCAAATGAACTGTTACCTTTTAGAACGAATAAAAATTTTCTTTGAAACTAAATGCTTCGTTGGAAGCATTCTTCTATAGTTGCAATATTTCAACTTTTACATTTAATTATTTTTTTAAATCTAATCGATATTACACGATACAATAGAATGAAAATAGAATGCACTGTACTGTGAAAATCTATTAAATCTGGTTATTCAAAGTTTTGTTGAAAAAGCATATTAATAAAAGTAATAATTTATGTCGGTGAAAAGAATGGGGCACGTTTGGGAGTAAAATGTTGATCGAACAATACAGATTGTGCATTGTACCTTCAGAGAATATTGATCGTGTGCGATTGCATTAATCCATGAATGCAGTTAGCTTTCAGTTAGTCTGCCCTAATTATGATCGGCATAACGTTTGAATTTGTAATTACACTTGGCCTGTCACTCAGCACTAGTGACTCGCTTTGAAATTAGCTAATAAGGAACGCTATATGTCATCCATTTGTTGATTCTATGAAACGTTATATCAATATTCTAGAAATAGTATAAAAATTCAAAATTCTTTTAGATTCAGTAATAATTAAATAACATTCATATGACGTTTTGAAAAATAAATATTCGTGAATTGCATCGCTAGGAGAAACACATTGATAAAAGTAGATATAAACTTTTGAGAGCCGAGTGAATCACTGTTTCATGGTGTTCGATCATTTCAGGACTATTTTCTTATTCCCACATGGACTTCGACGTCGACCGAAACACGAACGGAAGTGGAGACCCATCGCTGGCCGAAATGACGATAAAGGCGCTCCGCGTCTTGGCGAAAAATCCCGAAGGATATTTCCTCTTCGTCGAAGGTACGTAGTAGCGTACAAAAGAATACCTAGAGATTTCCGAAGTTATCGCAATAACCCGCCTGCGAGATTTCATTGCAGCAATGTATTTAAAAAAATAGAGAAAATGTAACGGTCGCCAAAGAAGTTACTTAATCCTAAGTTGGAAAATAATTGTATAATTGTAGGAAGTGTGTATTTGGTATTTTTCTAATTAAATCTGTTTGTTAAAGTTCGACCATTAATTTGAAAATTAACTCACACATATAAGTGTTTATTAACTCCGTAACATAACATGGAAAAAGTGATGCTGCAATGGAATTTTTTATAGAAACGATTTGCGAAAATTCAAAAGAAGTCTGCCTGTGATTTTTGTGTTATTTCTTAGACATCTTCGCGAGAAATCCATAATCGGCACTCATGTGGGCTACGTAATTCAAATCCCACAGTGGCGGAATACGATTGAACTAATGCTCTCGAGAGTGTTCCTTTTATAGAATAGGGAAACGTGAGTTTCCTGCACGAAGATTGAGTCAGCGTTTTGTACTTTGTCGAGTTTATAGCTTCCCGCCCCTTCGGTAACTGGTATATACATCTCATGTTGTTTCGTTGCACGAAAAATCGTTTTCCCGATTCCCATGAAGATACTTCGTTTTTTTCATACAGCCTTGCATCGTTATGGAAAAACTGAATTGCTTTTCATAGTCGTAGATTCTTTTCGTATTTCATTGACGGAGATATAATTGCCCTCTTGAACGTTTTCGAAATTTCCGTGAAAAGAGAACAATTTTTTATCAAAAAATTTAATCCAACGCCAAACTGAAGAGAACAAAGATATATAAAAATGTAAAATTAACGAGCCTACGAACTAGAAGGAAATTATTATACAAAGGATATGTTATATGAAACAAATGTGATGAACTGAAAATAAAAGTTCGTGGTATTTCGGTTGAATTCGAAATTGCGATTTTTGTCAATTGCGAGCCTATCGGCCTTTGAGGACACAAGAACGTCGATTAATTTCTTTTTGTGAATTCAACCGATTTCACCAGATAAAATCACGTCCTATGCTGGTTTTATTTCTCGCGCCACGATGCGGCACGAAACTACGAACAATTTAGTCATCGTATCATGGACAATATTCATGGCATTCATTATTGTTTACAATTTTTAATGACTATATTTATTTAATTTAGAGGCCAGCTTTAATCGAACATAGTACGAACATAATAATTGATCTACAATTTCTTACTGATACTCTCCAATTCACTATATTGCACAATAGACCTTCGATCAAAGCATCTATTTGATCCTTTATACTACCAACTCTCACAGAATTAAATTATGACCAAAATTGATTACTATTTGCCTTTGAACTATCCTGACTAATACATCTAATAATATCGTTATTCGCGTATTCAAGCTCATCTCTAAAGCCTTTTTACGTTTCCTCAAAATTTCCCAAGTACCAATCAACAATCATAAATCAATCATAATATTACACTTTGCTAATTTTTTGTTCGTTTCATTATATGATAATAAAAGACATTTTTCATCAATGAGTAATATCGAGTACTTAACATTACACTTAGGCTCACATTGACAGAATCTTTAATTCAAAATCATATAGATAAGCAGCGACTGATAAGTACGTGTCTTTCTATTATCAGGCGATACCATAATGCCATCGACTTACATACACTTGTTCAGAACTTTGCTTGTCGACTGAGACGGCTTGTAATCAAGGGTTAAAATCCGGATTTAAAGTTCCTTGCAACAACTGTTGCTCTCTCGCGGCAGCTGGAAAACGCGCCCCTTCAGTTGCTGATTTTGGCACGATATTATACTAGTATCTAGAAGATTGAACAACCCCAGCCCCTTTTGTCCCACATTCTCGAGATTTAGGCCATTGATTCGATCAGTTTTCAGTTTGCTCTACTTTTAACGCGTTCTATAAGTTCGAGTTCTGTGATATTTAGCTTCTATTAATTTTATCATTTTTCTTTGAGCAGCGATTGGAAGACGAGTGAACTCTCGTGAACTTATATCAATACTTTTGATTAGGCTCTAAATTACATATTAAAAATTTTCGTTTATGTCAATAGAGACTGCATATTAACATTTAGAATTGTTTATCTAAAAATTAGTTATTTAAAATTTGTCCATCAGAGACGTATTCTATAAAGGTTCAACATTTTTTTCGTATACACTGGGTATTTTAAAATATCATTTCTATGAAAAGCTTGAGAGGTACACTCGCATTTCGCAATTAGAACGGGGTCTACTGAAAATTCGTACAGACGAGGAGAACGCAGGATATCTAGCTTTCTCTCGCTGAGAATTTGTCTAATTTTACGCCGAATAAAAATAAGCATCTCTGGTAGAACCGTGCCATCTGGGGCGAACGGTGTTCAAGAGTTCAGTGCGGTGCAAAAAAGAAAAAAAGGGGGGAAAAAACCCGGTCCAGGATGCTTCTTCTTCCTCTGCCAACCCACGGGATATCTTATCGTTGCTCCTGTCACGTCGAGTGGCCACTTCCGTCAACATGTTTAGAAGTACCGAGAGGAAAAATCCGGTGGATGAAAAATCGCGAGCATAGGAATTAGAGGGGAGCGCTCAAAAAAAGTAATGATTTCGTGCGCCTGGTCACCTCTGACCAGTTTTATGTGATTAATCTTGATTTCGCGTGTTTATGTGTGTTATGCGTGGTCGAGCACGGAAAAACCAGGAAATTTTCTTTCTAGGTTTTGAGCAGAAATTTCGAATATTTTGTTGCACGGAAATTGCGAACGAAGCGTACTAAAAAATAATGCAGATTGATTTATTTTATACGGATATTAGGCACCGTGATTTATATTCAGTCTGTGAATTCACATTTTTGTGCTCGTTGGAATAATACAGTTTTTTTATACTTTTACGATACCAGAAAGTTCTCTTGATTGTTTCTTATGTTCTGAGATACAAGAAAAATGTTTTGCTCCTCTGATCCATCTGGTAGAGTGTTTGCGCCTTAAAATCATCAATTTAATCGTGTTTCTAATTTTTTAATCTCAGGAAAAGCAATCGTTTAAAATAATGTGGAACATTTTAGATGGACGATTGCACATTTGTGAAAATGTTCGTGTGAAAATATCATTCCATTCGGCGGGTCCATTCTTTGCATCGTTCGTATTTTATTTCACGGCAAAGGTTTCAGTGCATCGACATTCTGTTACAATAAACGATTTTAAATAAATTCGTATTCACTCTCCGAAAGAGCATTTTAATGAAGTCACTAATTACTTTTTGTTTTACATGAATTTTTATTATTAGTTACGATGAAAAGCTTTGATTACACGTTTTTAACATTATTAAACAACAATTAAAACAATTGTTTTTAATTACTGTGATGTGGTCACGTCTCTTCGTGAATTAATGTAACTTTCGAAATCCCATACCATTAATTAATTTGGATTCTCTAATTATTTAAAGCAACGCAACGTGAAGAGAAGCTGAATCACACATTGCATACTACGCAGACCAAATAATGGTATTGCAATTCTGTAATTCTGTTATTATACATGGGTTAACGAATTAGACATATACGCCGGATAATAATTCATAAACATAACAATGCTTCACAGAAATGCTAAATGAAACTACGTTTGGCATTTCTATTATCTTTTTAATAACCATTATCCTTAGTAATTAAAAATACATCAACATGTTTTGAAATGTTACAACCAATTAGCACCAATTAAAAGCACTAAGTAAAATAATGTATTAAAAAAGATTTCTAACAAATGTTGTCTGAAAGATAAGACAGATAATGGCTTGACACTGACAGCCGACGTATTAATGTTCACTAGTGAATCACTGGCAGCCAATCACATGGTGCCGTTAAGCTGAGCCCAACGATACCACTGAACCTTTTAGCTTGATGCCTAAGGCCGAGATTCAGGCTGTCTCGTTTCATCCCCGATTGCTTCGACCCGTACGATTCGATTCCACGCTCTCGACTCAATTTCCATCCTTCCTTCTCCTATTCCTCCCTCACCATACGCATGCACGCGTTCAAGATACCACGTAATATTGATCCCAGTTTCGGATCGCTCCTAAGTGGCGCACCGTTGAACTTTATGTCGAACTTTCGGTAATCCATTCCGGAGACAACGTCGTTTGCCGGCCCGATAATTGAATCCGGGATTCTTGCGGATCGTTCTGAATAATTAGCGTTAACTACGACGGGGAACGGTGTGCTCTCCTAAACGCGAGCTCGATGGTAATGCTGATGACGCGGCCGCCCCCTGCTTCGAATCACAGATTCGAGGGCGCGGTTTCTTTCCCCGATTCTTGACGTTCTCGTAAAAACAAAGGGACGAAAGCTAGCTCAGAATTAATCGCGATTGATAAATCCGAGGCGAAACAGATACCTTTGTCAACGTTGTATAACTGACTCTTTATTTTCCTTCATAACTTATTGCTTCTAAAAAGATGAAAACTTGTTTCATACATGTTTGGAAAAAAAATATTGAAGTTGTAATGAAATTTCTGGGTAGCTTTCCTAACATGACAATATTAGTTTTGAAGTTATTCTCGGCGACGGTTTCTCTAAGTGTATCCAAAATTGATTTTCAACTGAACAGTTTGGTCAGTTTTGTTACATGGCACTTTCAAGTACTTCGTGCCATATGGTTGAACCTTTACCCAATCCGAAGTCGTTTCGAAAGGAAACTTTTCATATTGGTTGGCATTCGTAGAGTAGTTATAGAATATTTATCAATTATTTTCTCTCAAATATATTATTTTCATATTAAACATTTTTTCCGTAATTTTCAAATCACTATCAAACGTCCCGTGTGCTTTTTATCGATATAACGCTTAAGTGTCAATAATTTGATACATCTCGCTGTCACTCGTCGCGGTGAAATTAATCATTTCAGTCGATTGCAATTTCCTCCGTGCGTCGGTTAATGCCTGATTTAATTCGACCGGTCAATTTGTCCATTCCCAGGTGGCAGAATCGACCACGCACATCACTACAACAATGCCTATCGAGCATTGGACGAGACCCTAGCGCTGGAGGAAGCAGTGAGGGCCGTGATGAAGGAAGTCGACTTGTCAGAGACGCTGCTCGTCGTGACGGCGGATCACTCGCACGTACTCACTCTTGGTGGTCTAGCAACGCACCGTGGGAATCCTATATTCGGTAAGTGAAACGATAAGTCACTGTCTGATGGTTCCGCGATCCAGACAAAATGATTTATTACGTTCCGGGAACTAGTTACCTTGAACAAAGGCTCCGAAATTCGGAAATAATTTCACCAAATAAGCTTCATTATATTCCCATTAATAATTGGACGCTTATACGATCCTAAATAAAATGATCTCATTTCGTGTGAACTAGAAAATTGATGAACCAAATAATATCCATTATTGTTTGATGAATGTTGATAAATCTAATTTATGCTGCTAAATATAAATAATCCCAATTGAATGGAAATTTTTAATTCATTCGGATAAGAATTCATAGGACGTATTTTCTATGATCAATTGCACAGGCGAGGATCATCCTGCGAAATATAACCGCGAGAAGCGTAAGGATCGTGACTGGCACGAATAGTTCCGAGGATATCTTACTTCCAATGCTCTGTCCCTTATTAACCCGGTTATTTTATTGATTTCGGTACCAGCGGAACGAATAGAAGAGAAAAGGGAAAATAATCGTGCTAACCAAAGATACAGTAAATATTGCGCGCGTTTCAGCGATAACCGTCAATGTAATTCACATTTTTCCCATATTTCCCTCTCTGCCCACATTGCTGAGCAGAAGCAACAAACATCCTGGTTCCCGATATTGAATTCACGTGAGAGCCTTTCATGTTTTACGATAAAATTCTCTTGATATCAGTAGTGTAATTCAAACCGTGAAAGGTCCTTTTGTTATATTAAAAGTTCTCGGGGTTAATTAAATGGATGCTTATCGGGTACATAGTATTGGTGAAAATATTAAGTACTGAGTGATAAACACGTAGCTATTTAAATTTAAAAAAAATGTGCAAATTTTATCCGATGCGTCGAGATTATTAATATTTAAAACTCAGCACCCTTCATCAGTTCTATCAGATTTCCGTTCTTTACACACTGTCGATTATCCGAAATGTAACTGATTGGTTTCAACGAAGCAATATGATACGATCGTGGATGACAGACGCAAAATGTCGAGTATTAAGGAGTCGGTTTTCTGGTCCTTGATTAGCATGAAGAATGAGCTGAATAAAATTCAATTTTACCGGAGGAGGATCCCTCCGATGTATAATACAGAGTGTAGACCTTCAATCCGTGATTAAATTAAAACGGGAAAGAATGCAAAGCGCCGTGCTTCAGCCTGAATCTCTTATACGATTCGATCAACCTCGTTCACGGATCGTCTTATGATTCGGAACCAAATCAGAGAAAGAAATTAATTTCATCGATTCCGCTGACGAGCTCATTTTCTTTTCTAGCTAGTTTCCTCTATTCGTCAATCTCTCAGCTGGTCCAATTCTTCTCTGTCCTCCCCGAGTATTCGACGGATTTCTGTTGATCTTTCGTCAGTCCAATCGGTTCAATTGCATTTGCGCCTGCTTTTTATGAAGGTAACATATTATTCTGCCGTGCTATCCGATACGAGAACCATGATTCTACACGGCTTTATATTTTTCAATCACTCTACCTTTACATCCGGTTTCATCGAGGATTTTTGTTCAATAACATGCTTTATTAACCGAGGTATGTGCGATCAAACTTGATTCAGTTGAGTTCCGTAAAAATCTACAGATTTTGACGAAGAAAAGGAGAACAATTTTTTAGTGTAAAATAGATTTATGACAGTTGTTGACATTTTAAAATCCGTCCTTGGGTACCACGTGAAATTTCACGTTCAAAGTAGTATAAAGGAAGGAAAAGGAGTTAATAAATAAAAAATATTGCCATAGTCATTGCCACGTGATATCAAATGCAATAAACCCGATTCGTGAGAGTTCCTATTCATTCAATTGAAATGGAATAAAATGAATCCGAAGGTGTCAATGGCAAATGACATCGCGCGTGTCAGCGATATACATTGCCAGAGACCTTTCTGCGACACTTTTTCAACTGTTGGCCATTCGAAATTTTTCGACGCGAAAACCAACAGGCAAAAATCGTGGATGCAAGAGAGATATCTCGTGAATTCGTGATTTACACCCACGTCCATAAGTCACTGGGCATTTTTGAAGTTTTAGATTTATTGAATTCGTTTTTCTGCATGATTTCAAGGGAAACTCGATTGCGAAACACCAATTTCGTTCGAAATAAAATGCATTAACTCTTTGCCACTGAATTTCAATATTTCCTAATGCTCATTCCGTTACTAAATGATAACTTATTAATGAGATTCTACTGCTGAAGGATTTATACAACGTTTCAACTTTAAACGATCCTGTCGGGCAGCGAAAGGAAAGAAGTATATTTAACGATGAACGAGCAGCCGCGTTTCGTTTGGTCGGTTCGATCAAATTCGTGTTTCATCCGGTATTCAAGCCTCGGGAAGTAGTCCGAATCAATAATTTATCCGACTTCCTCTCCGTCGATCGCGTTTCGTTCGCCGGATGACCGGAAAGAGGCGCGTAGCAATTCAATACCAAGTAAGTGATTCGGTACACCATTTTATATATCCTCCAGTCAGTTCTTCATTGCGCCGGGAAGGGCTCGTCGGTCCTTCAATCGCAAGGTCCACGGTTCAATACTATCCAATCTTCTTGGACAAACCCGTGCGAACGGGATCGAACGTTTGTCTGTGTCTGAATTGAATCGCGACAAGGAATGCAAAGGATAGTTTTTTGCGGGCCATGCGTGAATCGTCTGGTCCGTTGGTATCCCCCGATTTCATTTTCCCCGTTCCACTCAGCATCCCCTCGCGATTTCGTTCCCTTCTATCGTACATGATCGTTGTCTAGGAAGCTTGTTACTCTGAATAACGCGAACCAGCTCTGATTCTTTTGGGGGAATAAGAGGTTCAAGGTCTCGCTATCTTATTTGCTCTCTTTTATGTCCACAAGGTTTTGGAATAAACTCCTCAACTATTATTTGTTGAAACTTTCTTACAACAGAAACTTTCATAAACTCTATTTTAGTGTACATTGTAAAAGATACCGAATACATAAAACGTAATATTTGCATAGAATCGTCCATTTCCTTAACACTATGCCGAAAATATGTACGTAATCATTACGAGTGTTTGTTCCTCCTCGTAAGACAGCGAATGTGTGTAACTGGCAAATGAATTAAAACCACTGGAAACATTCCAGGGTTACTGGAACTCTTCCAAACCCGGACGAGAAACATATTAGAACAACTGCCTCGTCCATTTCATACGTACGTTCGCGAATCAACGCCGCGTGACGTGGAAATACTGCGACCGGCGTGTAACGTGCGTTACTTTCATATTTCCCCTCCGCTTTTTTATCGCGTTCACGTTAAATATTGTCCCAGCACACGAAACCGAACTTGCCAATCGCGTAGCGGATACGTTAGCCCGCGGCGAGGCCCCATTAATAATTAATGTCACGGCTGGCGACGATTCGTCGGATGTCGGCGAAAGACGGTATAAATCAAAAATGTCGCTGCTGGCTGAACGGTGCGAGTCCAGGCTCTTAGCAGGAAAATCAATGGAAATTCAGACGGGCGGTGAGCGTGCGAGGAATGCCGGATGAAACGTTGCAACCGGATTTTACATTTAGCAGTCACGATATCGCGCTTAAACATAAAACCGGGCCGGGATTCGCTGCACGGTCGCGGATAAATTCATGTAAACACGGTGATTCCGCGCGTTGTTACGTATTTCACGCGGTCCCTCAGCGCGCCAAATGGCTGTTATCGGTTCCTTCGTATCGTAATCGGCTTTCGTTCTTTCCCCCGAGCGCGAAATAACTGACGCCGCGCCCGGGAACGAAATTTTTCGCAACGAAAAATCGCTGCGATTCACGCCGCGTCTCGACGTTCCAGCGTGGGAAATTCCAACGAGATGTTTAATAGCGGAGGGATGCGCACGAAATTCACTACTTCCTGCAAAGGTATCCGATATTTTCCCGCGAATTTATGACTCCGATGGAGGTCGGTTCGCGTTACCGTTGTCGGCATAATTGTTCCCGTGCTTTGGCAACGTTTCTTGTTGCTTGGTTTAACAAGAAGATTTAGAGGACGGTAGAATTTTTATTCTGTTGTCTTCGTAAAGCCAAAACATTGCGTGTGATTAAATAAACGTTTGAAGACAGGCTCTGCTGAACTGCATCGGCATTACTTTCTACTAACGATTCCATCCATCCCACAGACTCACAAGTACTATTTAAATACGTTGCAGTAAAAAGGAATCGCAGTTTCGTTATTTGTCACTGGAAGAAGCCTTCGAAGAACCTGTGAGTTCCACTTAAAAATGCGTTAGTGAATTTATTATGCTGCTATTCGGCCCCAAAAATCTACCGTAGCTCAATTCCGCATTTCTTGTCATGTAAAAAGATTTATAACACGATTTTTCGTCTTCGACAATTATTATAGTTTAAACAGATGTTTGTACGTTTTCTTTAAGAACGTTTTATAACCGTGAGACCGTTTTGCTTGAACATTAATGCGTACTCTTAAGACTTTGATTAAATTGTAACTAGTTTTAAAACTATTTCGTAGCACGAGTATAGAGATTATTAGCCGATATTTCAACTAACTGCGTACCTGGAAAAAAGTTGCCGCGTACTCAATCTCGTCTTTATCGACCTCGTAAATTATTTGCCGCAAGCATCCCCGGGGCCGTTGTTCATTGTTTTCATCGTGGCTCCATTATTGAAGATCGACCGCCCTTACGGTTCGCCATCATTTACCGCGCGGACACGAAATTCGTTCACGGTACTGTCGATTTTATTTCGCGCCCCACCAACCGCTTTCCCAGCCCGTGTTTTATATTTTTCGACGTCGCTTTAACGAGATTCCGCGCGTATTCCTTTTAACGTCGTTCGCCGTCGTTATACCCTGCATAAACGGCAAGCCTCCATATTCATACGATCGTTACCGTGAGACGAGCGACGAAACGCAGAAGAGAGCAAGAAAAAAGTTCGTGTCGATTCATCAGATTCGTTTGGTCCCGCGCCGCGGAAAATCCCGACTAACGTAATTTAACGTGCTATATCCATTATCACGATTATGCATGAGAATCGCGTGACCCTGTTCTCTTTTTGTTCCACCGCGATAGCTCGATACGAAAACACCGCCAATATCTATCGGAAAACTCCTCGTCCATTTTTTGTTGCGGCCTGCTCGAACCAGAACTTTAACCGATAATCATCTGGAGAATCGAACCGACGACGGCGAGATTAAAAAGTACCGTACCGTTACGAAGTACCATCGGTAGGTGACTTAAAATTTTAATGATGAAATATCGTCCGGGGTCAATTAAATATTCTACATTTGCAAATGATCTGTACGACGGATTTAAAATAATAATATAATGAGCTAAAACTTTGGACCGGTGAATTGGTTTCGCAAGGCGAGTTACAAAAACTGAGGGGAGAGACGTTTTTTAAATTTCACGACTGCGAACAGCTCGTAATAGAAAGTAAAATGATTTGAGGTCGTTTATTCTCGACGCGAGTTCTGCTCTCTCTTCCGATTTTATTATTTCACGGTGCGGCGAAAACAATCGTCGGGACGTGCACGGCGTGCAAAACTCCGGCCGCGGAAACTCTTTTAAGCCTCGAAACTAGTTTCTTCCGCCAATCATCTGGTCAGCTAACGGCTGAACTTCTGCTTGTTCTGCAGAAACTACTTATGATCGTGGCACGCCTTCGAGCCGAGCTTTTCGCAATCTTTCATTATCGTGTGTAAGAAGTGTGGAAAAAGGAGTAGGAATTATTTTCAGAACGTCAGAACTCGCTGATTTGATAAATGTTTCTTTTATAGTACAAGCACTGTCAATACGTTAAAATCTAACAAAATATATATTCAATTTAAGAATATAATTGTATTCTATAATTTATTTATATATTAAATATAACATTTTTTTTAATTTTCATAGAAAAAAATTTCTTTGGTTCTCTTCTTTACGAGATTCAAGAGTTTCTGTTGAGTTTGCGACTTTATGAAAAAATTATGTACCTAACATCGCTATAAATTGTTAAAGCTTACAATTAGTGCTACGATCTACTTGGGGAAGTTACGAGGACCGATAATCAGTAGAACAAGAAAATTCATTACGAACTCATTGAACACCGTCTTTTAATTAGAAACTATTGGAGAAGAGAGATCGGATCGCTTGTAAACAGACTAAATAGATTAGAACTTGGATTGTTTACAAGAAATTGAAATGAAGTTCTCACCTTAAAGACTGGCAGGAAGATACAGAAAATAAGAAAAAGACAATCTTTATTTTTATTTTATGAAGTGTTTAAAACTTTATCAAGTAAACGTTTTATTTTGTTAAAACATTTTAGATACTAGTTAGGGGAAACTAAAGTTCATTATTTAAAGGCACTCCGTTCTCTTAACAAGAAATATGGGGCACTATTTTATTAGATAAGTAGGGGCAAAATCTGCGGGCGCGTAGTAGGTTCGGGTCGATTTATGGTTGGACACGTAAAATAAGATGCTCATAGCCGAGACAGGTTAAGATCGTGCATAGTGAAGCGAGTAGAAGAGGGGAATTTGCTGGTGTACGTATATAAAGTGGGATTTCAGTAAGTAGTGTACGATGGTGAGTGACCCAACAAATAGTACGATGTTCTCCGTGCACGAACATTTCGCAATTTCAACAGCGAATTAAGTTCGTTTGATATTTCAGTATTTCAATATTGACGTCATTATTACGTGAACAGTAAATCATTTGAAAAGTTATTATGAAAACATAGTTATCCATTTGGCATTTCCATAAATTCGCCTCACTAAAACATCCTTTTGCGATACAGAATAATTTTACGATTAATATAATTATTACATTCAATGAAGATGTAAAATAAATTGTCGGAGAAATTAAAGATAAAAAGGCAACTGTACAGGCGTGCGATAGAATAAATTTGTTTTCATGGGAAACAAAATCCGCAGGTAAAGAACGAACGTTCTACATTTTCAATTTACTTTCGCGCGTGAGAATCATCCCATTGACGAGGGGGTGTATCATCGCCGCCGCAGCGTAGACTGTAGGATATTTATTTTACGAGTTTCCCTCGGAAAATGTTCACTGTCCTTTCAAAGGACCGAATGCCTTCAGCGGCATCCGCTTCCGCGCGTCCGGGACAGAAACGGATTTTCAAAGGAATTGGAACAGTCTGGCGGCCCGAGGTGGCGGGCGGACCGCCCGTCTTTTTACGAAGCCACCTAATAAGATTCAAAGGTTTGCCGTGAAATCGCGTTGTTCGGTCGGGCAACAGAGCGGCTTCTTGGTCGTTGTATATTGCTTCGTGCCGACTTCGACCAGGTTACACAGAGGGAAAACAGCTTTTCTTCGGGTCCCTCGGTAACCTTAATAACCTTCTAAACGAATGACACTCGAGAAGTTTTCGTGGCGTGCCTCTTTGCTAAACCCCGCGACATGGACGCCCTAACGACGTCTTCCTCGTTATAATTGCGCCGTCGATTCTCCGGATCCGTCTCGGGGCGAATTCAACGCAGGAACAGAGTCGGACTCGGAGAAGAAAAAAAAAAAAAAAGGGTGGACGTAACAAAGGGGAAAGTAAAAGGAGGGAAGAGAAATAGAGTTCGTTTCTAAACGCAGCCAGCGGGAAAGAAAACAGCATCGGCGTTCACGAGACTGAAATAACGAAACCGAGAGGATTATAGACGGAGCGAAAGATCCCAGAGACAAAGGAGGGAATCGAAACCGTTTTTATCGCTGGCCCGTTCATTAAACCGGATTACTGTACGGTCGGTGTGTTGAACCGACAATTAAATCGGCACTCTCCGGGACATAATTTATTTACTGCAAATTGTTTTATACTAAAGCGTACAAGGAAACTGCGTATAATTACAGAAAAAGAAACGAGAGTCCGGCCTGCAATGGAAGTCTTTAAACTATCTTAGCATTACTGTAAACAGATAGCAATGGGCGAGAAAAATAAAATCGGGATAAGTCGCGCCTGCAGTAAGCCGTGCGCGCCTATTGTTGATGAATTTAATTACAGTTCGCGATAGATTGATTTCATGGCATCGTTGCGACCCAAATTAAGCATATTTATTTGCCCGATTGAGCATATCCGTGCCAATTAACCAGCTGTGCACTCCGAATTATGCCACGAATTGAATCCACAGTTCAACGCGTTTTTAAGGACGAATTAATTATAGCTGCAGTTACGCATTTCCAAGCATTAAATTTTAAGTCGAGCTTCTCTTTTCCTCACTGGCTTGAAAAAAATTCTTCACATATATCTATTAATTTGAATGATTAGGTGAATATTAATAATTAATTCGAGGGTGCATTTTAAATAAACAGGATTTCACTATGAATGTACGGTCCAGCTTCCATTCCTCTGAACAATACTGAAAGATCAGAGGCTAGCTCCTATGTCCGTACAAACGCTCTAAATGCCCCAACAGTGGATTTATGGCAGGTTTATATAGCCTTCTTACCCCTAACTGGAGTCTAAGCTGGCTATGCCCGTGGAACCATCGGATTAAGGTTAAGCTCTGAATCGTTGCCTAAGCTAAAATCCTCGACTAACTATTCCGCCGTTTCTGTGAAAAAGGCTCGCCGTCGAAGAACGAGAGAAACACGGCGCGGCGTGGTGGCACGGAAAGGCTCGAAAAAATTTTTCATTACCGTTTTTAAATTTTAATTAATGAACCGCCCGCTGATTTTTATTAGTAGGGAACGTGCGAACAAATTTCTCGTAACCTCCGCGGAAATTACACGTAATTATGTTGGAAGAGATTTTAATTAGACAATTTGATTAACTTTGTTAAAAGCCACGTTGAACATGAACATTTTTATGCGTTAAATTTATTCGAGATTTACTATTTAAATAAATTAAAAATTATCAGAGTTAAGCATGGATTCAGAAAATTCATCTGACAGATATATTTTAAAACTCTTTTTCAAGTGCTAATACGTAATTAATAAAATTTAGGCGAATACGTGCAGGAAATATTTCTAAATCTTACATTAGCTTTAAATGACGAAAATAAATTTTGATTAATCTATTCATCATCGTTTTAAATATTATAATGGTGGTAGTGAACGATAATTAACTAGGTTCGACATGATCAGCACGAATGATAATTGTATGTTAGAAATTGTACGACCTAGATACTCTGATTTTCCTCAAGTAAAGAGCGTCCTGAATTTCTGTTATCTATAAGTATCGTTTATCCTTAACTGGAACTCCGGTTTCTCAGGCGCCATGCGCCGCTCTCTACCGCCGTCCACTATTGTCTCGAGAAAACAATACGACCTCGCAATTGTCAATTCGAGTTGTTTCTTCGGAAATACGTCAAATAGGTATATCTTATAGCCGCGGCAAGTGTAAGGGTTGCTTGTTGTTTCGCCACTCAGCGAGCTTCGAAACGAATAACTTCTGCGGAAATTCATCAAACGCGGTGCTAAACTTTCCTTCGATTGACTATGCTTCAAACCCGCGTACACTCCGCTCTGTACGTGCAGCAAGTTCTGCTCTTTGTAATTAATAATACGGAAGTTTTAACGGAAAACATCATTGAGAAAGTTTACTGGTTTCAATGAGCAGAGTTGACCGCGCGTGGATATAATTTTAAGAATTTTCAATCGGATTCTGCTGCAATTAAATCGTGAAATTCAATTGAACCTGTCATTGAACATTCCTCATCATATAACCATTTTAATTAATTTTTAATCACAACTTTTTATTAGTTAAATTAAATCGTTGAAAAAATGTTAGTTTCAAAAATTTGTTCAAATCGTATTTCAAAGAAGCGAAAAGTAGCTTGTGGAATTAAATCAGTTACCATTTTTTCGTTCAGTATTAGTACTGTATTTTAATTATGCTGTTTCAGCATCGATCCGACGTTCCTTTGAAATTTTAACATTAAGCTATTAAAACTTTTCTTCGAACATTCAAAATTCTCTATAATTTGCAGATTACCATAAAAGATACCACACTGGTAAATACATTTTTTATCGCTCTTTTACAAGCCAGTGGACAAATTCTATAGTGGTATCAATGAGATTAATGGAACGAGTAAAAAATCTTCGTTTTGAATGGTCGTCGAAAAACGTTCGGAAAGAATTTGCGTAGCCCACAAATCGAATCGAATTTTGTTGTCTGTTTTCGAAATACCTGCAAGTTTTTGAATGAAACGTCGCGTTGATCCGATCCGATTCCGCCGCGCAGTGTACGTACATGTACCTGATTCATTTCAATGCCTCCCAATTTCTTCTTTTCTTGGATGGAATTACCCGGCTGTCACAGAATACAGGACCGGTCCCTGACAGACTTAATTCCGTGAAGAGAAGAATGCTCTTTACATACGAATTACTCGGATAGAAAATCGAATCGTGACTCCAGTAATGCGTGCGCGATCCTGGCCAGATACGAAGATTACAGATGAATTGTGGCTGCGCTTGCGATCGACGTTCGTTTTCAATCTGTTTCAACGCTTTTTGCAAAATCTGTCTATTGAACATTCATTTCAACGGATTCTCGATAACATTTTCGAACATATGTTTCAGAAGGAATTAAGATTGCAGTCATTGTTTTTTAACGAAGATTTTTAACGAACATTTTCGAACATATGTTTCAGAAGGAATTAAGATTGCAGTCATTGTTTTTTAACGAAGATTGCATCGTTAAAAATACTGCATTATTTCATTTATTAATAGTTTTATTCGTGTTTATTTAAATTGTTTGTTGGTATTGTACATTTATCATAGTATTTCGAATTAGTATATTTTCTAATGTTTTAAAACTAGACTCAGTTGAGACTATTTATTAATATGTGTTACTTAATTGAAAAGAAATTTTGATAATAAATGCCAGAAGAAATAGAATATTTGTATACACTTTACGATGGGGTTTTAACAAAATTGTACATTAGACTAGAGTCTAAGTTATGGGGTAGAGTATTCCTTAGGTGAGTGCTGTTTGTTAGAGGTTCTTAGAGTAGAAAACTTCCTTCAGATTATGAGATTCTTCAACTTCGTGAATATTCGATGTCGACGAATCCCCACAGGTTAAAGTTTATCCACATCTTTGGATTTCCACTGGAAACCTGAATTTTTAAACACACGAGAACGGGAACTTCAACAGCTAATCCAGAATGAAAAAAACGGAATAACTTTTCACTGCATAAAAGTGTAGCTAGTAGCTATTATTTAAACACAATTTTTTTACTGTGTGAAGCTGATGTTTTAAAAACCTCAAATCTATTTTTCCACTGAAACAGCAGGTATTTTTTTGTTTTAACAAACACAGTTTCAAATCATCGATGTCTAAAATTTTTTTGTACCGAAATATCTATTTCAATCAATCGTGACGATGTACCAAACTGGAGGAAAAACCAATTTACGAAACATCTATGATACTACCAGAGACCTTCAACTACTAAAATGAACGGTTATTCTTCATGAACGTGTTACGTGTCTATTATTATTAACGATATGGATAATGTTAAACGATGATGCCATCATATAAACAAGCAAGCGGAAGTAGTAGTAAATATAATTGGAAAGCGATAATTAACAATTGCGATAATTATTTGTTACTTTAATTGCAATAACTGAACATATGTTATATAGGCATGAAAACATGCAAAATTAAATTCAGTCTCCAATTAACAACAAACTATTAATTGAAATTTCGAATTTTTAATATTCCTAAATATAACCGTTTTTCAATTTCCCACCTCCAGTTCTCCAATTTTCGGTGTGTATACTTTAATTATTAATTAAACGGGAAAATTGTTCCCCATACTAAATTGCCAGAGGCTTTGAGTTAAACGCGATCAATGATATTTGAGCGTACTTTAATACGTTCGCCGGCTACGTTTTTGGACATAATGGACAGTTTTGTCCACTGCGAATGAAATTACGCCGAGCTGAAGTTATAAATCAACGGGCACCACGTATCGTGCGACCATATAATTCGATTACGACGTTTAACGCAATACCGTGTTACAGCGAATGTATTGCCATGATTAACCACGCGCTCATTATTCGAGCTTTCGATCATTGAAACACACCATTATTTAAATGCTAAGTCTTTCGCTTAAACGATTACATTTCAGCCAATCGGACCTTTATTAATCGTCACTCATCGCAGAAATGGTCGTAAATTGTTTACGTGAATATGCATAAGATATTCTAACGATTTTCTATGAAATCATGCATGGAATGATCTCAAGGTGCAAATCTTCTTCCTTAAAATTAATTTCTTTCGTTTATCTGATATTTACCACCACAAATAGTAGGAAACGTGTGGCCTCCTTGTACGGTTTCAAATATCATTTATATTTTAATGTACTCAATTACTTTCAAGCAAAAAGTAAATGCTAATATCTCACTAACTTAAATTTTCCATCGGATTTTAAAATTATTTTACGTATTGTTAGTATGTTAGTTATTGTTAGTTACATATCATTTTTCTATTGTATTTCTTTAAAATGTAATAAATTTATTTAAAAATACTTCTACTAATATTATTTTTATTTGAAGTGGTTGTATGTTGGTGTGGTATTGTAATTTTTTATTAAAATTTAAAGTTCTGGATGAAAATATATATGCTTCAACAAATAAAAATACTAACAGTGAAATATAAAAGATTATAGCGACCTCCTTTGTTACTATCTAATTTAAATATGGCCTCCAAGAGTACAAAGGTTTCCCGTATCTGACATGTCTCATAGTTACGTTCATATTCGTTAGCATGTATAAAGCTGGAAGCTTGTTAACTTTCTGTACCGAACACGTCAAACCAAGACCGTGAAATCGTTTAAACAAATTCCTGCTCGTGGCTGACTTTTTTTTACACGGCATCTGCTTATTTCCTGCGTTATCGGAATCTGACGCGAAGCTGGATGACGCCGAGAAAACTGAAGGAAGAGAAAAATGAGTGCGGACATTCGAGGATGGTCCGCGAAGAATTCTCGCTTATCTCTCACCACGTAATAACCGAGGGCGCGTCTGGTGGTCCCGACTTCACCTCGGGAGCGTGTAACCAGCTCGGGATCGGGGACGCCGCGACGGCACGCGTTCGATTCGCTTTAGAAACTTCGCAAATGGCTGTCGTTCACTCGACTGTTATCCGCCACGGTAGGGTAATAAACATGCCAGGGATCGCGACGTGGCAGCTTTATGACAGCGGGAAACATCGCTCTTCCTTTGTGTCCCGCTCGTAGGTGACAATATCAGGGTGACACCTCTCCGGGAACGATATCCCCGATTAAACTTTCAAGCGAGAGAGTTCGTGCCGCCATTGATTCCACGGCGTGTGTATTCGCTTTTGCTCCGCGAGCCGTCGCGTCGCGTCGTCGTCCTCTTGTCCCGTGGGGACGAGCGGCAGGAATTCGCTTGTTTGACATCCGGCTGCGTTTGGCCGAAACTTCCAGTCGTTTCGTTCGGACAGGAATCGAATCGAGCCCGAGTCCCGGCCTGCGAACAACCTCTACGTCGCCGTTTTCGACGGGCTTTGATTCGATCGCGACTGGAATCGGGAATGAATGGGCGAGTGTCCTCTCTCGTTGAGGTAGTCGTTCCGAAGGTCTACGGCCGCGTGTTTGCTATTGGGAATTGATTTGTCCCGAGCGTTTAAATGCCCGGAACTAGCGGGTACGTTATAGGAAGTTTATTGTGAATTGTCTAATTATAGGCGAGTAAATCAACATGGATGGGGCGATTGCATTTAATAGAAGATTGTTCACTGGCTCGGAAATTCGGACACCTATTAAACTGTAATAAGGAGGCAAATTTATGTTATTCGATTATTCAATTACAATTTCTTATAAAATATGCTTAAAGCTGTTTAGACATATTCCACTGAATTTATATAATTAATATCTATTTATATGATATATCCTGCTTACAATAGGGGAACTATGAAGTAATAGTAAAATATTATTAACGATTCAATTACTCTCGTTTAGAACTCTTCGAAAGCTAACAAACTAGAGAAGAAAAGTAGAACGTGGAACCGAGGAATTCGTGTCCCGGCATAAAAGTAGACCCTTCTCTCTCGTTCAGCCTCGTTCTCTAATTTAACTTCAACGACGGCCTCGGAAAGAGGCAGATATCCACTTTCGTGAGCCGCTGCCATCGCATAACTTTCACGGGTGGCGATGCGCTTTCGTGATCTTATATAGTTGCCGGTTAATGGGGCCCCGGAAGTCGATCGAGGAATGAGCGTGCAACCGGAACGGAACCGGAACAAGCTTCGAACGGCTTGTAATAGAGGGACGTATCTAGAAACTGATTTATATCGATCTAAGAACCGGCGACGTTACCGCCGACCGGATTAGTTAGCTTCACGACATTCCGGGAACTTCTGCCCGACAAACTTCCGCGGTGTCACATTCCGTCCGGACGTACCACGCCGACGCGCGATGTCGCGATGCCACACCGCGAGAAGTTTATTGCCGGTTCACTCGCCGTGCGTGATAACGATTAGCTAATTTACGTTAAATGAATCATTCACGTCTCTGGCAACCGCCTTTATCTACGTATATGTCATAACATATGTCGAAGTTAGGAAAAAGTAATTATTCGCTTAAAATATTTAATAGAGATGTTAAATTTTAGAAACTTTATAAATTGGAATATTATCTACTTACTGTGTTTTAAATTTTTTTTTCATGAAGTGCAATTTCTAGCGTGTCGAGAAAATTGACAAGGCATCGAACTTTGCCCGTTAGATAGAAGATCGTATCGTAAATTATCTGATGTGTCGAGTTCACGAAGCAGGCCGTAGAATTCAATATTAAATATAGGTTAATTAAATTGCTCATCGGGGCAGCACGTTACTCACAATTACTCTAATTAATTGTAGATCTGAGCGGATAGAAGAGCAGAAGTTAAAGGGGAACGAACAGCCGTGTTTGTCGCGCGGTACTTTCTCTGACGGTTGCGTCGCATGAAAGATTCTTACTTGATATGGCGTTTGCATTCACAGCAAAATCCGCGAAAGGGAATTTCTAAAGAGGGCGTAATTTATTCGAAGCTTTTACTCGCGGAGACGTAGAAAAATTGTGAAACCCGCAGATTCCGAACCACTCCTGGTCCGAAGGCCGCTTTATGGCTCTTTGCTCCACTGTTCTTTTCGATGCTGTTGAATGCGACGGGTGTCGCTATAAATCCCCGTTCGCGCTCGTCAACGTTTGACAACGCTTTATCGATTTCACAGACTTATTCTCGCCGCTCCGCTGTTTACCCTTGACCTCCTTAATTACTTGACCTCGTTCTTTAGAAGAAAGCCTTACGACCACGCTTTGAATTAAATTATGCTAGACCCGCGAATCTTTGAAGGAGTAGAAAGTTATTTCCGGATCCTTCTTCCTCATTATAGTTGTATAACAACGCATTTTAAATTATGCATCCGAACATAACATTCTTTTATTCATTTATGT
>NW_017142569.1:296178-317881 GCF_001652005.2 Ceratina calcarata
TACATCCTTAACTGAGAATATCAAAGTCTTTGATCTGAAACGCTACAATGTGACAGACTGACAGCCAATTTAATTTATAAACAAGTATTACACATCGTTTATTCAGTGATCTCGTACTATGATTTTCATTTACATCTTGTATACATATTCTTAAATTATTTACGTTTCATCTTTTCATCGTTTCATGATTGATAAACAACCGCATGTCGCGTTTTATCCAATATACACATTGGAATACATGCGATGTTTGCTCCACGTGATAAAAGAGTCAACAGTCACCATGCAGAGTTAATAAAACAGTTAATAATTGATATTGATCGATTACATCGTTTGGAAGTTAATCATTTATTTGCCGATAAAATGTTTTATCGGAACATAAAACGTAAAGCGAGGAGCGATGATCTTTCAATATACGGTGAACATAGTAAGCGAATGAGAGACAAAAGAAAAAGTTCGCAGATCCGTAAATTGAATTTCATTTCGGCTGAATACCGTGCCTTCATCGCGCCGCTAAAAAGACGGACTAATTGCGCATAATGAAATAACGAGCAGTTTAAACTGACCACGATCCATTTAGCTGGAGGATAGAGAAGAATGGTCGAACAGACTGTTTCAGGGCGTTCATTCCACGCTTTATCTCAGGTTCGCGTTCCCTTCGACCGACTCGCTCCAAAGAGTATTATTTAAAAGGACGATTAATATAGATTACCACGAATGAAACAGTGACGTTTATTCCGCCTAGGTTTACAACGAAACTGCTATTTCATTCGTTTTAAACAAGCAATCGTATAAACAATTCAATGAAAGGTCTGGTGAATGTAGCACATGCATAAAATTTAAGCGATTGTTTATAAATTGAGGACAGAAATTCGCATGAATGCGCTGGATATTTGTTTTTTCTTTGTCCCAATTTGTACGAATTTGTATTATGTGCACATATGCATCTCATGCCTAGTAGGGATCCAACGTTTAATGCAAACGCTACATTTGCACTGTAAATAAACGATTAAATTATACATCGCTTAACGACAGGTAACATAAAGCAGCGGAAGTATTCTAGTTTTTGAAAATTTCTGCACAAGTAGTAGGGAAAATGAGGGGGTGGATGCTTTTGAATAAAACATGTCTACCAGCCCAGCAGCTACGTTCCGGGTCCATTTTTCCAGTTCTTCTACTTCCCACGTTTTCTCCCTTATTACTCCCTGCATTCCCCAATTCTTTTTTTTTAATGCAACTGGTCGACCACTTATCCATAAAAGAATGTTCTTTTCAGGAATTAATGTTAGCTGAGTAAAGGAAACGAAAGGCGTAGTTGAAAGTTTTCCATTCGAATTCTTATATAAACTCCTTCAATGTAATTAATATTAGAATGTTTAATCTTGTTTTAGCTAAATCCTTATTATGTTAATCAACTTTTTTGTTCAAACCCATTTATTACAATTAAATAAGCTGATTAATTAGACTATACTTGCTAATTTTAATTAGGGATTACTGTTTGGTTTATTAAAATATCAGACACAGGTTTGAAGAAATAAGTTGAAGTATGGATGCAAAACCTGCCTAGTCAACTCAGCTTGATTATTAATATCGATACAGCTGAAGTTCTTTGATACAAGCAATGGCTTAATTTACCAAAGAGGCGCATGCACAACATTGATTCATAGATAGAATTCACTTCATCTTTTGACGATCAACGGTGGCTGATTAAATTTTGATATGAGGAGTGGCCGTTGAAGGGGATTCGACGACGGGAACGTATGGAATGTTTCAGCGCAATGGGGCTAGACTTTACGAAACATCCGGCAGTTCGCGTTCTTTACCGTTCCCTTTGGCCGCCTCGCTTGTTTCCTTTTCCCCCGCTCGTCAACATTGTTAAACCAAGAAATTCTTTACTTTCCCGAGGTTCCCGCCGCGCTTTCCTGCTCCATTACTTCTGAGAGTTGGACGCGGTTATAAATTAGATACGCGCGCAGCATTAACGGAATTCGAAAATGTTTCCGAGAGGCTACCATAGCCTCGAAGCATTCGCTTTGTCAGACTGCGACTGGGAAATGCCCTGGATGCTTGATCGGACGTACAGTTTCTAGAATTTCATGCTCAGAATGCGGGGCCGTGATTGTAGTTGTTAGCGACTTCAGAAGAAATCTTCATAAGAGTGCTATGGTATTACATTACCCTAGAAAATTTTATACGTTGCGAAATAAGAATTATGGCGATAAAAAAAATTCAGACATGTCCCTATATGTTACTGTGAAGAGTAATTTCATATTTTTCCTACGCCACCATTCATCATTCGTAACATTGAATTGCATCTATTCATCACTTACCGCGAACAGCATTGTTGAAATGAACGAGCTTTCATCACCAAATAAAAACTTAGGAAATCATGTTCTATCTTAATCAGTAATGAGCACTGTTCGAGTAATTACGAGCTGATGATATCCAGTGGCCGACGATCATTCGCTCTAATCACTGTTGATGGATGTAAAAACTTTAGGTAATACACCTCTGATTGATGAGCTAATCGCGTGGACCAATTTTTTTTGTTTCAGGTTCTGACAGCAAGGTGTCCGATGTTGACGGACAGCCGTATACAACGTTGTTGTATAGCAACGGACCCGGGTACACGCAACCGAGGAATATTTTACGAGAGGCTGGCAAGGATTCCATTCAGGTAAGAACGCCGGGGCTCACTTTCTGGTGCAAGCGAGATATATAGCGTGGCTGTTTATTGGATCGGAAAATGATCGAGCGCAAGTATCCGGGGTACGTTTAGAAATCCATTACCGCCTTGCCGAGGGGTTCATTCGCGAAATATTCGATCGGAACACTTTCGAACTTCATATATCCCGTGCCCTCCATCGTCCTCATTTCGCCACTCTTTCATTTATTCCCACTTCTGTTTCCAGATTCTATGCAAAGCGCGCACAATGATTGGTAGCTCTTTCAACTCGATCACTTCTAATCTACCCGGGAATCACTTATATTTTTTTCATTCGGATATGCAGATGAAATGTAGCTATCATCGATACGTGTCATGTAATATTTTAATGAATAATTAAATTTGATATATAATCACAATTATTTATTTAATTGATGCAGCAAGTTTATGTTGAAGTAATTTAATAACGGTTACTTATTTAGTATGTTTGCTAAATTTCTTTTATGAACAATGAGTACTTGAGGGTACTCTAAGACTTATGACCTGAGGTGTACAATGGTACAACACTTACCCGTGATGATACGTAACAGTGATGCCACTCGAGGGTGGGCTACAAGTGGAAACGCACTTTTACACACAAGTGGTGCTCCAATTTTTCTTTCACCGAAAGTAATTTAAATTGAAAAGTTGTCAAAGGGAAAGTTCGGTAGAAGTTACTTCGAGAAGTGTTAATTACAAGAGAAATAAGGGAACGAACTTTTCGGACGGTTGCAAAGTAGCGAACCCATTCATTTTTGTGTACGGTTTCCTTTAAAAGCGAAAGTTCTCTTTAAACAAAGAAGCTTGTAAAAGCGAAAAGTAGAATTTATATAGAGGCAATTTATTTATTTCTTTGCTTCTTCTTAGATATTAACAATCCTTTAGTAAATAACCAACGCGCATATATTTCGTTCCACGTAGTTCCATAAAGGATTTGAGTGATTTCTATCATTCTGCGATGGACACGTTTCGTAAGATAAACTCGTAGCCGTCGGTTATTCGCTCCATCCCTCAAACGCGTCACTCAAACCGACCACAATGAACCGCACAAAGCATGGGCAAATGGAAATATTAAAGTAATGCAGACAGGATGAATTCCTCGTGGCATTTAATAACGTTTGCCCCCAATCGATTAGGTTTCTCTTGTCTCTCGAGTCTTGGTTGTTGCGCGGTAATTAATGTATAAACTGCGGTTTGTTCGTTGCGAAATTCTCGCATCGCGTCGTTCCCTTTGCCCATTTCTGGCGGGCTCCGGCAAAAAAGAGAGGAACGCGATTCATCCTCGATAAAATAAATGGTAACCCAGTTTCTCATAAAAATAAAGCGCGTTTTCATAAGATTTATGCAAAAGGAAGGAGGAAAAATTAGAACGAGAGCCGGCGGGAGAGAGGAAAGAAACGAATGGAACAATAAGGGTCTTGCCTTCGTTAAAATGACCGTTCTCCTGCTTCATATGCATGTGTCTATTTAGTCATGCTGAATTTTTATTCCCACGAATATACGAAGTATATAATTTCTGTTCTCTGCAAAAACTGATATAATGTTACGAGAATAATTAATGGAAAAATGTTCTTTAATAAATATATTAAGCTTTCCAATATTGATTTATCAGTTGCGAATTAAGCAGATCTTTGGATATTTTCATGTTTATGTTGTCTCTATGTTTTCGAGCTGCCGAGCAATAATCGTTGTCCCCTCGCATCAGAATGTGCAACACGTACTGTGAAACTTCCTTCTCTAACCTCGGGATGGAAAATCAATTTTTATGGACCTCGTTCTTGAAGGTTCTATGACGTGCATATATCCTGAATAAAATGGTCGGAAAATTGTTTGATCAGATAACTGTGGTCGCTTTCATTGTATCTCAGCTGAAAAAATAGCAGTTGTAAAAACGGTTCGCTAAAAATATAGATGTGCATATTTGATATTTTTCTTTATTCGAACGCTAATATTTAATCTTTGAACTAATGTTATTTCCATTCCAGTTATATAACGTTAATTACTCTATGCTCGAAAAATATTCAATATTTCTGATGCCGCATATGAAATATATATTTTTCATTTACTGACTAACCCGGATTATAAACGTTTTATTATTTCGGATTAAAATTACTTTAATCAAATATATAACGTCAAATAGAAGAAGATGCAAACTTGTTCGCTTATCCTGCGCCATTTAATCAAAACCCGCAACGAAGGAATCAAAGCATTAACATGTAGGTCACCGATTTGGGAACTTTTCCTTTCCCCACGTTCGTCTCTTCTTTCAATTTCGAACTATCCATTCACCTCCATCTGCTACTGAAATTTAACGGCCAGCATTTTCACTTCTACGTACATCTTCCTTAATAATATCTACATACAAATGTATATGTACGATTGCATGCACAAATATTTTCTCATACGAATTAAATCAAGATTAAAGTAGAAAAATATTGCTTACTAATCAATCATTTTTTCATTTCCTAAGTAGATTTTCGTACGATGCAAATGGATTACTCTTATTTACTTCGATCAGACTTATCTGTCATATTCAGTCACTGTATCTTATATCCATTTGTAACATACCCTCGTATCGTAGCACTGCTGTGTATCATTTAGAATGGGCAAGGTTTACATCATTGCACATCCCCATTCATAAATCTGAGGGCACTTTAAAATACCTATTGTATACACAATAAAATTGACAAATATTCCAAATTAATTACCATCAATTTCAATTGAATGATATGAACGCAAGTGGATTTGCGCTTCAAATCTGTTTAGTTTACTCCGTGAAATTTTATTCCTGTTCTCTAACGAGAAGTAGACGATTCTCAATTACACAGTGTTCGAAGGGTAGGACCTCTCTAACGGCTGGATGACGAATGATAACTGCACCGCACTGCGATATTTAAGGTTCCCCCATGGACGCACAATAATTCCTTTGGATATCGTTACGGAGTAGATTTCGGCCGCAATTGCGGAACGATCGTAAGAGAGCTGGCACTCTCGTGGGGTTTCCTACCACTCGTCTTCCTTCGATTCAACGTTTTACGACGGCTCTTTAACCTTTTCTTCTGACCTGCCCTGTCCCGATGTGCTGGCAATTCTGTTTATTTCAGCGAAAACCGGATTTCCTGAATCGTCGCACGAGCTGGCTTATTCATTTTTGATTTACGATCCCCTTTTGGGAAAGAGAAACTTTGTCAAGTTTAAGAGGGTTCCCATTTTTCTGGCAACAATCACTAATTTATTTCTTTCGATTTCTATAAAAGTAGAAAAAGAAAGAAAAAAGAAGTAGAAATTGATTCCCTTTGTTGTTCAAATATTCGCTACCGTTTTAGTATTCTTCCACTATAATTTACTAAACGAGTTTAGTACGTTTTCCAGTGCTCTCATAATTGAACGGTAATAAATATTCCTCGCTTCCGTTTGCGATTCTTGGCTCATTGCACGAGCGTGCAATGGAAGTCAATGACACGGGTAATAAAGCAAAGCTTTTGCACGAGAAATTTCGCGAACCGTGGGGGTAGAATAGGATAACGGAATTCCTTCAACCCGATTGTTCCGGGTACGCGCGAATAGCAATAAGCTTCGAGAAAATCTTACGACACGACCGTACCTACTGCCCCGAGTTGTAACGCCACCCCTCCGGGGCGTCGTGTTATAAATTATGCGAACGTCTCACACGAAAAATTGCAGGAAGAAATAGATCTAGAATTGCTCCGGTGCTCATGGAACGAATGGGATATATCGTAAATGATTGAGATAGGTAATCAGTGCAATAATGAATAAGTATACGAGGACAGTGCGAAATTTATTAACAAGCTATGAACCATTAAACGTATAATTCGATATCTACGTTAAATCAGATTAAATAATAAGAAATAAAAACATTTGCATTTCTTGTATAAATTTAATAATGTATAAATAGATTTTTATTTTACGATTCTTCTCACGACACGAACATGGAACATTAATTCGATCTATCCTTAGGCACTGTCTATATCCACAGAACAGCGAAGTTGGTTCGACGTTGGTATAAAAGTCCTAGATACTAAGTAAGGATCGCCCGCGGATCGTCTATCCGAAGTAAATGCATCCGTGGCTCGTCTTGGTTGGAAGTTTCGCTCCTGTCGATTTCAATTCTCAACGGGTTACAGTGCTGCGAGGGCTTTGAGCTCGACGAAAGTTGTACGCGACGTGGTGGCGTATGCTCGACACAAATGCCTGGTACCGGCATTGTTCCCTTTCTCCGTGGTAAAAATTCCCAGCCGTTATCGACCCTTTGGGATGAACCCTTTCATTCGATCGCGGTGTTGAATACGTCAAAGCGGATTCGTCGAGTTTCAACCATCATCGGGAGTAGCCTTGTGAGGCGGTTCTTTGAAGCTTCATTTCGCTCTTTTCATACGCCCATTTTCCTCTGGAGGCCGTTGTAAACAAAGGTAAAAATGAAAAAGGAATCGCGTCGCCGCGAGTTATCCGAGGTGTTGGCGGTGCATCGGCTCCCTTCACCGCGACAGGATATCAGTTGCTCGTGCATCATAATTACGAGGTCGAAATTGCAGGCTCCTATCCGTAGTCCCCACCTTGGTCTCTCGGTAACGAGGCCGTCGGTTGGAATTTCGTTCACGCCGGGAAATCGCGGTACCGACTGGGAAATTTATGGCGTTGATTTATCACCGCTGTTCCGCGATTATCCTTTCGACGCGGATTACGAACGGCTTCACCTCGGTAATAAGAAATATCCGTGATGAGCGACGAGTGTCGGATCTGCATTTAAATTTTACTCTTCTCTATTTCTCATATCTCTGATACGAATATTGCAAAATCATGACTATACGTAATAAGTATTATCAATAATTAATAATATCTGTAAACCCAGAGCATTGTTCAATGTAACTTATCAAGAAAATAATAATACAATGATACGTAAAAAGTATAAAAGCACAACCGTTACCTGGTTGCGAATAAGATACAGCCACTAATTAATGCAAGTTAATTTAGCCATGAATCGATCAAACGTCCTGTTTTGGGTTGCAGACAGCGGGTGTGCCACGGGCTTGGGCAACACATGGCGGAGAGGACGTGCCGGTGTTCGCCATCGGTCCTCTGGCGAGTGTCTTGTTCTCCGGTAGTGTGGACCAGAGCTACATACCTCATGCGATCTCGTACGCCTCCTGTCTGGGTCACCACGCGAGCCGTTGCTCCCGAGATTCTACGTCCGGCAACGACACAATGAGCATTCCGATAAGCTGTCCCTCGGCGGAGCCGAACAGCGCCGCGATATCCAGCGACGTGATGAACGACCAGGCCAGGAATCCACCCACGAAATCCGGCGCGTCTCTCGAACCGGCCGGCTCCCGTATATTGGCCGGTGTTCTCCTGCCCCTTATCCTCGCCACTCTACCCTGTACCACGTTCGAGGGAACGAGTTAATGCCCATTAGAGCCTCTTCCGGTGAACGAATCCCAGCTACGTGCGACCTGAACTATACTGTTTGGGAAACTTTTGGTCAATCCTCTATTATAATGGGACAACAGGTGATTCGATTGATCGCGTCAGTACCAGGATCGAATATCTTCATAACGTTCGTACGGCTCTGGTTGGGATGATGAATCAGTTCTAAATAAGATCAGATCAACCGGATGAGGGAGAACCGACTAACGACGTTTTAATTTTTATTCTATCCTTCGGTGAGATAGAAATCCACGAGAAATCGTGTATAAAATAAGGAAATAAATGGCTTCCGTGGAGGATACGAGGGAGCGGTCCGTGGACTGTATTCGGGTTTCTAAGCGCGCGGGTATAGTTGAATAATTTATCAACTCAGCTCGATACGTCGGGGGAACGTCGATCGAGAGCGACGCCTATTCCACGACGCAAGCTATTCGGAAAATCCATGCTGTAGGTTAAATGGACGGCTAATGTACGGCGAGGGGATGTCTCTTATCTCGCAACGGTGTTACGCCGCGCCGCCTCGAAGGCAACCGGGATTAATACTGAGCCTGAGCATCGCTTCTTCCTGAGAACGTCCGCGCGTAAAACGTGTACGTGGATCGTGGTAGCTCCTGTTAATCAGTGTCGGGAATCGATTGATGATCTTGCATACTGCGCGATCCCGGAGACGTTCCGATGGGATCAAGGATCGTTCTAACGCGTGTCGATGTGTTTTGTACACCGATCGCGTGGGAGACCTGGCAGTTTATCGAGGAGAATGCGTCTGAAAGGACTCAAAATACTATTGAACGACGCGGAACGAAGATCCCTCCGATTCTCTCCCGTGGCGCCGCTCGTTTCGACGAAAAGTTAATGATGGTTCTTGCCTAATCTCATGGAGAATTTAGTGGCACGTGGAGATTCAAAGCAGTTTGGGGGACAATTTGCGACGATCATGACTGTCCCAAAGCTGCCGGTGGATTTTATCGTCTTTCGAAATTTTCACGGAATATAAATGGGGTTTACAAGTGTTACGTGACGGAGGCCCCCTCGGTACGCTCGGTTCGATTAAGGGAGTCAAGTTTGTCGGGACACGATCGTTGAAACAAAGTGTTGAGTGTGGAAAACAATGTTCCACGTGAAAATGTTACATGACTTTGTTACGCTTTACTTTCTAGTCTACTCGATTTTCGAAGCGATTGCGAAGTCGCGCGTATCATGTGTGATGTTAGGAATTAAACGATTGTCGAAACCAACGTACACAGACACCGTATTAAATATGTGAAACTGTACGTATCGACCGTTTTGTTTTAAACATGGGAGATAGTAAAGAGTAAGGCTCTGTAATTACGTTTGGATTATCGATATAAAGCGTATAGTTGAGAGAAAGTGAATAAAACGTAGGAGAATAAATTTTTTCTTCATTGTTTTGTTTCTATTAGTTAAAAGTCATTTCGTGAAATGTATTATACGGATAAAAGTACGAGACGAAATGTGTAAAATTTGTATGATAAAATGAAAGTATAATATTTTATCAGCAATATTTTGTTCTCTACTTACACGGTTCTTCGAAATTCTTATTATAGCCATCGGCTGTTTGTATGTATCATTAATCACATCACTTTTGTATTTTTTTTTTTATAGAGAAGTTGATAATACTTTGAACATCGTTAATATCAGGAATTGACTGTAACAAATATCTCAGACAACGTGTACTTTAATGGTTGATTTATGTTACTCAGAATCCAAATGGGATCGAATACAAACGGTATCGGAACTGTTCCAAAGAAGTTTCTCATTAGCATTCGAATGGAGATTTCAGGGTTTGGAAGTGGTCGATGGACGCTGAATTCTCCGAAGGAAATTCGCGTTTAATTCAAATTTATGATAATTCGTCCTATGATATCAAATTTAATAGCGATTCGTTGCCGCCTGGAATTTCACGGAATCACGGCGACTATTTTTAGGTCGTCTGTCGACTGGAACGGTGTGATTTGATTGACCGTGTTCGCGATAAAAGTGCGGAAAAGTAGGAAGGATTAAGAGCGAAAGTGCTCCGCTTGCGATCGATACGGAGGTGACACAAACGGCGAGAATCAACCTTTCGCGCGACGAAATCAGATCCATTTTAGTTTTCGATTACTGCCGCGTGAAAAGAACATTTTTCGTGCCATTGAGACATCTCGATTCGCAATTCATTCCTCTCTAATAATATAATACAAATATATTTATTTTTATTCACATACAACTATTCGTCAACTTTACGACCTTCAGATTTAAAATCAAATTTTACAAAGGGTTTTAAAAAGCGTAGGAGGCGTCGCGGATTATAATTTCGATCCATCACGTGCAACAGGAAAATCCATTTAGATACAATCTCTCGCATACTTCCGGCACAAATTCGAAATAAAATCAGCGAGGTTCTATGCAGATTGATTCGCAGATTTTTTCAGAAAATGCGATCTCTGTGTCGTTACGTGCGAATCGGGCTGCTGAAAATTTTAAAGCGAATGAGATATGGAATTTGATTTCGCCGTCACCCGACCTCATCGATACGTTCTATTTTCAACTACTGCCGAGATCAGCAATGGGATATCTCTCGCCTCGTCTTCCAATACACACACGTGTTCGCCCATCCACTCGTCGAAAAACTTAATTTTGGTCCTCGATATTTTCAGTTTGTATCCCTTTCTCCTCGACTTTTCCATTAAAATTGTAATCAAAACCTTCGCGCCGTTGACGGGAAATTAGTTTACTTAGATATGGTACCTTCGCTGCGAGGGAAGATCGTCGCAAAGAGCGGAGAATTCATTCTCGTGATATCGCGAAGGCCGGGTAATTTCGTGGATGCGAAACTGGTTTCGCTTAATTCGCTTTAAACAGAATTTCTTGCGCGATGATGAAGTGATCACGAGCAACGCTTCAAAGCGCGACACAATGGAGATTTACTCTCCTCATGTTAAACGAGTTATGTGCATTATTTTTCATCCTTACAACCTTATATACTAACTTGTTATTGTTCGGGCAAGCGTGTGTAACGAGGAAATCAGACATCTTTGAGTAACGTTCACTTTGTAAAATAAATAATAATATCGAACTCTAGTAAATTATTCTTTGTACTTAAGCTGTCGCTACTATGGAATAAAGTGAACTTTATAACAAGAAGCGGGGGAGACTTTGTATAAGTCAAACATTCAAATTTATGCGCAGTTGCTCGAGAAAATGGTGACAATGATTAAACAATGGTCAGACGTTCAAGGTAAAACAAACTTAGCCGTCGACATTGGAGGGAGATCTGGCAAAGTTAACAACGAGGCTTCGAGCGGGACAAAAAAAGATTAATTGTGAAGCTTGAAAAACGAGCATTTCAGCTTAGTGAACTTTAAAGCGAGACAAACTCCTTCGTCTGCTGTTTCCCTTGGTATTCCTTAAAAAAAAAAGAAAAGAGAAACCATCGTTTCCGTTCTTCGTTTCTGCTCACGATATAAACTGTTCCCCGAAGTTTAACACAGTACGATATATTCCTGCTTTTATTAAATTTATCACTGTTGTTCCAGGGGAATACTTTGAGAATTATGCACGAATTTATGCTGTAGTTGGGTCTACCATGAGTTTTGTATGCAAACTGTATACGTATACATATGTAGGTAAACTAAGAATACAAAACAAAGAATAATCCTGAATCCTAACATGGAACTTAACAAGCTCAAACTCTGAACCTTAGAATACATCCCAGGACCTTTTCCCTGTTTTTGAAGCGCATGCATCGTAATATCTGTACATTTCCATGACAGAAAGAAAAGCAAACTGACGTCAGTACGCATCCACGTATAAAGAATGAGGAACAATGAACATTACGGAGTTGAGAAGATCGAACGCTCTCAAACAACTCCGATATTGAAGGCGATCGTATTGGAGAAGTTTGAGGATATTAAAAATATTTTCGAATTTCAAACCAGTTTGCCCTAACAAATTGCAACGTACCCGGACACACACGAGCATTTACAGCAGATAAAGTTTCAGATGTCAGCTGCTAACTCCGGTAACAAGCAAACAGTTAACCAACTTCGCCAGACAGTGGCTTGAAAACTATCAGTGCAATATCCACATCAATTGCCCATACAAGTCAGCAATTTCGAAAAGTTGTTAGAACTAACTAACATTAGCGCGAGAGTTTTGGTAAAGGCATGAACGGGGTTATTTTAGAAATTTTATTTTCGAAAATACAGTTTCAGAAGTTAATTTAAAAATCAATGAAACGTAAATAAGGAGAAATTATGTGTACCATTACAAGAATAAATTCCATTGACAAATATATAAAAATGGATGTATAATAGTAGTCTCCATTTTTTTTCGAAAGAGAGTTCGTGTCGAACCAATATCGTTAATCAATAAAAGACACTGAAGCGCAAAGGATCGTTGGGCACATCCACGCAGGTCGTCGCGCGATCTTGCAGCTTGTCTAAGCCATAAAACCCTTTTCCTCAGCAAAGGGGGGACAGCGTATTCTGAACGACAACGAATATCCTCGCTATTCGTCAGAGGCATCGTGCCTCTCGAACATGCAGATATTTCACAAGCATTACCTTGTTTCTTTCTTACGACCCGTTTTACGGTTGTATGTTCTTACGAGCTGGTCACCACCTCTGCAGGGAAGCGTTTCCCAGCATTAATAAAAGAATGCAGTAAACGTGGTACCTTGGCATGCTGTTCGCGAACACGTCGTAAATATGTTGTAAATATTTTTTGTGAGACGTGTAAATCGTTCAAATGTAAACGGGTCTTAAACGGAATATCGACTTAACTAGAACGGGTAACAGCAATCTAGCTTTTTATTCAAAAGCTTTTTATTCAGAAGGAGAGTTAGAAATATTGTGAGATGTGTTTTAGAATTGCTACAGAAATTGATTAAGTAAAGGATTAAGAACTTTTCTGACACAGTACATCATGCCGATAGCAAGGCCAGCCTGGTTTCGAAAATTCGAGCAATTTCTGTTAGGCGAGGAATCGATTTTCGCGGCCTAACTCGGGGATTAATCCAGGCCGGTAAATTTGGTGAAATAGGAAAAACTCGAGGCGGCTCTTCCTCTCGTTGAAAGATTTCGAAACGGCGAAATCGAGCGAACCGGTCTCGTGATTGAATTGAGGAGCACGAGATAAAACTGAACGGCCACCAGTCACCTACAACCTTTAGGCTCTTCTTTCCCTTTTCTCTTTCACCTTTCTCGAAACCAGATTTCTCTCCTCGCTAGTTAGGTAAACGGGAAAATGAATTTCAAATTGCAGTGAAAAAAAAGAGATGATATTTTCAAATAGGTTTTAATTGATTGTCTGAACTCAGAGAAACTGTAATAACAATGACTCGAATAATAGAATTTGCAGAAAATAGAACGTTCTGACGTTGGAGCATCGTCTATTCAATTTACATATTTCTCCGGGGTATCAATGTTAATAAACAGAAAATTAATCAGGGTTGAAAATACGACGAAGAAAATGGGAAGATTCTGACAAGGGAAAGACGGAGCATGGATTTGTCAGAAAACAAACGAAAGCGTAATCATAGCGGGGCCAGAGATTAATTAACTTGCTGTGTTCTCGTGGACAGGCGATGTCGCATCGGTCTTTCAAACTTTAGTCATTTGAAATTTGCACACGACCGGCGCGAGGAGAAATGATGCCAATTAAAACAGCATCTCTTCGTTTATTTCTTGATGACGGTATTGATTAATCGGTCGCCGTTAATTTTCATCGATATTGACAAATTTGTGTTCAAAGTTGCGTGTCAAATGGAACCACAGAACGTAATTAGCAGTAATTGAATATCGAAAATACCTATCGATATTGTATAACAACGTGGAAACGCAAGAGCAGAGGAATAATGTAGAGATGAACTGAAATAACAATATTAATTACGTTCGATCATTTTCTTTTTAAATGTAAATGAATGTTTCAATGAATAACGATTGCTTTCAGAGGAAATAAACACAAGTTTTGTCATAAGTTTGTAGGACATAATCGAATGTTAATGAATAAGCTAAATAATTTATCATACATTTTACAATAAGGGCACGATTCAAATTCAGTGATTCATTTGTAAACGTTTGTATTATTTTTAGCAATAATTAATCGACATGTTTCACCGGACAACGATTTACAGTTTAAATAACGAAATAATACATATACATAAATGTATGTATATCTATAATAGTTTTGCGTTCAAGTGGACTGTTTTTACAACGTTAACTTTACAGGGTCTTTTACGAAATGAATTCAGCAACGGGAATGAATATTAAATAATAAACGAAGCACAGAAAGTAATTGCGTAGATGTATACACAGATACTTTAGGATCAGTAATTTTTATAACATTTCTATTTGTTAGAATTATTATCTACTTTGGTCTCTTTCGCGTAAACTACATTACATTCTAAGTATTTTCAAGAAACACAATTCCTATTTATGTTAATTTCTCATATCTGTTTCATTGTAATATAATCATTGAACACGTGATAATATACATGGTTGCAAGAAGTTACTGATCAGCTTGAATCGCAGCCACTGGCGACAATAAAGTCCCAAATTGTTGATAAATACTCATGACGAAGGATTTGACAAGCGCTGTTAGAAGCACAAGACATGCCTATCCAAAGTTTACACACGATCAGGAAATTAACTTTATCAATTCGATGAGACATCAAGAATTTTGCACACGTAAGAGTGTTCGTGGCACTTGGTGGTACTTATCCATGATTTTCACGGCTACAGTAAAAAGTGAAAAAAGAATGTAAGCAGGAAAACTGGCTTTAGATGTTATTCACGTCCCTCAGAATCGTTTGTTACACATTGCGTTCATCTAGTGCGTGCGTGTATGCGTGTCTGTATTACGAGTATGAAACTTATCACGATCGTGCGGATCCAATTTAATGTTCTGGAATTCAAATAAAAATCTTAGAGTCGCGGATCTATTGTAAGAAACGCGATAATCCGTGAGACCAAAAGTGCGAGACGCACGCGGAGACGAATGGAACGAGCTCACCGATTTATGTATGCACACCTAAACACACGCAGTATGTAAGGAAATAAATATAAATTATATATAAATATATTTCTGTAAATAAAATGGACACGAATTATATTACGAATGGAATTTACTATAGATATCTGTATATTATTGTTTCATAAAAAAAAGATTACAGAAATGTGCACCGTTGTCGAATTTCGTTCTTTTCCTTTCCTTCACGAACTCAGGATTAGTCGATAATCAAGTGACGTAGAAGAATAATTATACTAGTGACTGTTAATATTAACCGAGATCGTAGTTCAAAATTCACTATCTATTCTGAACGGTAATGAAATTTTCAATGGCCCATGAAAAACGATGAAAATTAAGCGAATTCGCTACTGGATTCGTTTCCGAATTTCTAGACCATACGAATCGTACCATTAGGTGCAAGGATTCATCATCCTAGCTTTCAACAGCAACCCTATCCCCGCTGCTCCGTGAGCCCGATTTAATGAAGTGCAACAGCCAAAGAGCCTGATTAACTTAACGAGCAAACGTATTATAGGAGAAGCTAAATACCAATAAATTATATCGGGGCGTCGTTCCATTATGAAATGGCGTTACTCGCAGCCACCGTTTTCGAACCAGGCGAGGGTGCATAATTCACTCGGTTCCCAATATTCCGCGCGCACTCGTACATCTTCCGTGGTTTTCCGCTAATGTGCTTTAGGCAGTGCCAGGCATCGCGCGTAAATACCGATCTCCGAAGTTTCACGCCACGTGCGCGACCATGTTTCGAGAGCGTTTCGTATGCGGTTGCATCCCCGAATTGCAAAAGTTGTAGCGATAAGATGATTAACGCGTGCGCGCCCGTATCGGAAAAACGGAAACGGTTGAACCGGGGAGCAATTTCAGAGAGCATCCAGTCCGAAAAATTTCTATTAATTAGAATTTCAATAAAAACTTGCGTTTTATATTATATGTTATGTACAATTGGAATGGGTTTGGAACAAATAATTACAGAGAACATGTGTGGCTACAGTAGAATTGTACGAAACCTGGCGTGTGCACCAACTGACGTCAAATTGCAATTAACATTCTCCTGCGTCTAACTTCTAACAAATCCCTGAAGAACTTCAGTTTAAGTCTTTCCACGTCGTTGCATTAACATTATAACACGTTAAGTAGTTGTGACGATATGAAGTACATAGTTGAGTCATTATATTGCAACCGTGTACGAATTTATAATTATGCCATTGCATGTTATCCAAGTTCCCAGCAAGTGGGGTCTATATGTATAGTCACTTTTCGCTTCATTTAGCTTAACCAACCCAGCAGTATCAGGCTAACTAACTGCATAGCGTTTACCACTGGAGAACGTCTTAGCGCGAATCGAGTCACAAGGTTTGTCAATTTGTTAGTTGGCGAGACATGCTCTACCCCTTGAGAATGAAGATGGGTGCCGGAGGAGACCGAACTTAAACCACCTCGAGTATGACGCCTGGTGGAAAGCGCTTATCCTAATTAGGTCCGTGTGCAGCCACGAGGAGTTTCTTGTCGTCTAGCGCTAAGCAACGACGTCGAATAATACCAATAATGCTCGACTAAATTTACTGTAGATCGGCACCGGTGGCAAAGATCTACGCGGCATGCCTTCGACCAACAACCACGAATAGTTTCGCAAACTACAACCTACTCGTTTCGAAATTTCAACGAGTTGATCAGAATTAGTGGCAGAAATTCGTGACAGGTGACAGCCAGAGAGCCGTGAAACGACAGATTGTGTCTACGGATCCAGTGTGACGTGACTTTCAGTGATTTTAATGGTTTTTAATCAACCATTTTTTTTTTTTTTTACTAAAATAAAGACCGACAGAGCTACAAAGGTGGAACGTAATTTATGCAAATAGAATCGTGAATTGTAATAAACGCGCGAAATGATGTTTTATCTCACTCGGTAATTTCCAATTTTAATTACCCCATCACCGTACGTTGCCTGCTTTTTCCGAGGGTAAAATCGCGTTCTCGAATCTAGGAGAGAATTCAAACTTTCAGGAACTCAATCAAAGTTTTATAAAAGTAGAAACAGTTTAATTCGTTCGACAGATGCAGCTGATGATCTAATACTCGTATTCGGTAATTTCCACGCGCTGCGCCTAGAACCGATAAAGATTATATCTGAAAATTCGTGGATGGATCAGCGGGCGCTCGCGACTTCATCAAAGAACCGGAAACGGCTTCAAGAACTTCACAGATTATCCAACTGCAGAACTTTTCTCGGTTAAATGGCCTGGCAGTATTCCTGCTCGGAGGAACAATTATACTTACACGTTTCCGAACTAACTTACGGACGCCGGCTGATTTACAATTTTGATAAGATAGTGTTGGGAAGGAACGTATTGAATTCCGCTTCCTTTCGACGAATAAATTACCCACGCTGAGATTAGGCGAATTTCTATTCGCGGAATTATGGAGAGAAATATCACCTCTGTCGCTCAGCAATATCTGAAGCACCGAGGAGAGATTACTGAAGAGTGGCAGCCTCATGGGACTTTGTGTCGCACGAAAAAGTCTGGAATTTTTGACGCCCGCTAAAATACATTCCCACCGAAGTAAGAAATACAAAGCAAAACACTCGTCGGTGTTGAACAGTTGCCAGATATAAGAAAGGTCCGTGCAATTTCCTTCTAATTCCACTTGTGAAGAAATAATTGGCGATGAACGAACTAATTATGAATCGATTAGTTCTGAAGTATTTGAAATAGAAGAAAATTATATACGATCTTTCTTCTGGTAATAGCAGTGTTAACAATTTTTACTTGAAGCNATATAAAACATTTTTCGATAGCACCTAAAGTTAATGAATATTTTGCAATAAACTGTTTTATAATTTTTTGTTAAATATTAATTAATTATTGACTTTAGTTAATTAGTTAATCAACGGAAAATGTTTTATATAAATTTATGAAAATAATTCTATAGGAAAAGGGTATTTCAGGGAATGTGTCAATGGAATGTTCAATACTGACGGTAGGAAAAATGCATGAAACGAGTTTCAAAAGAATATTTAAATTCTGTTCGTAGAACAGTTCGTAGTCTGTCTGTAGTACAGCATAATTTACACGTGTTGATACAACAACAGGATTGACGTTACTCAATTTCATGAAATAATTGAACAGAACAAAAGAACGATGGAAAGTCCATATACGCATTGATGAAGGTATAACAGGCAAAGAGGAAAGGAGAAAAGCGTAACACCAAAGGCAATTTCGGAAGTTTTATATGAGAACAGGCAAAGAGGAAAGGAGAACAGCGTATGCGTGGAATGAGGGCATAGTGAATGTTTGCGCCAGCGTTCCCCAGCGTATCGCTCCAGCTACGAATCTATGGATCGAAATCGCGGAACTTCTTGCATAACGTATATTTCATGCGGCACACTTCGACGCTTGAAATTTTATGCTGTCCACTAAATCGCACGACAATGTAAATATTTTCGCTCCGACTGGGCGACTCTGTGTTGAATTTCCGCGAACCTCGCATTTCGAGGCAATTTCGGCTACATTTGTCATCAATTATAAATTCATTCACTAACTTAATTGATTCTGGATTAATTAAAAGAGCAGAAGAACTGAAGGAGACCGGAGCAACTTTTTAATGAATTAATAAGTACTAAAATACACAAAAGTCCGATCGTTCATAACTTCAAGGCATGAGCATAATTGAATGAAAATTCCGCGATTAGAAGCGGAGAAGTTTCCCCTTTAAAATACAGTTCGATGCGTTCTCATACGATTTTTAATTCCGAAAGTATAGTAGCTACATAGTTAGAAGAAACGATTAATTTTTCGCACGACACAGAAAAGCGTGTTTGATACATTTCAATGCGACTTCGAAATCAATTTCAAAATAATCATTGTATAAAAATAATCGTAGTTTCTTCTTGTTCCACTTAGAATTCGACAAAACTCCTATATTGAATTGTTATTAAAAATCCCAAACTTTCAAATATGAAAAAAAAAAATAAAACGACACATAGAATGTGTGAAGTGTAGAAGCCTCCTCTTTAAAATGACGATTTTTTATCCAGATCCGATTTTTCGTTCTAAAAATATCGTCGTGTAAAGAGAACAATTTTTTTCACGCAGTTTTCGGCGTCCTGTTCGCGCAAGTCAGTCCTCTCTTTCGCGCCTTGACCCATTTACTGACCCGCCTCAACTCCCACCGACCCGTCTAGACATCTACTACGGGGTTCTAGGAAAATAACCCTTTGATACTAAGAACAGAAGTAGAGCGGGTGTTCGCAGTAAAAAATGTTCCCCAGGCACGCAGGTCGATTCCTAGCGCAGCGCTCAAGCGACGAAACTTTGGGAGCCCAGAACGGATGAGCAAAAGCTATTCTTCTGGTCGTGATTTCCTCTCTCAACGAGAAATTCATTTTTTAAATTTACGATGTTATTCTGTACGTTCAATCTTTTAGAGCTCAATAAAATTAAAAATGGTGATACGTTATTCTTTTAATGTTAAACAATTTATCACCATAGATATAAGCACCTTTCCTACATTCTCTCTAAGGTGTTTATGCTTATCGCCTGTCAGCTACACCGACAGCTACATTTACGCATAACAACGTCGTCGGTAACGGCAGATAATGCGGGGACGATCGATTAATTTCTAAACACAGCGAGATGTCAATCGTGGCAGTCACGGGCACGTGGCTTTGAACAACGTTCACGGTGATCCACGATCTTAACCATTCCTGGGGAATCATTATCGTGCAACATTAGAAACGGAGCCATGCCGAAACTGAACAAGTTCCTGGTGACGTCGATCATCGCGGATATCAAGGAATGTGTATGCGTCTCGAACGAGATATATTCTTGGCTCGGCGATATCGAACATCTGTCATGGAAATTCCCGACGAAAACCGCCAGGGATATAAATGCCATGGAAATTGTGAGGGAGCACAACGGGACCGCAGGGGAATTTTATATTCTTCTCCTGGAGCTGGCTTACGACAGGTTGTTTAGCTTTCGCTTCCTTCTGTCTTCTCATCTTTTTTCTCTTCCCTGCTTTCGATCGACACCGCGTATTTACATAAATTTTTTATAATACGCGATGAACAAAAATGGGTTTCCCCCTTTTGCCATGTTCAATGAAGTACGAGATGTAAGATGAAGTAGAAACAGTAGTATCGTCAAGATTTTAACGTTCCGTGAACGTAGCTTGCACGATTCAATTAGGCATGCAAATATCTTGCGGCCGCAGAATCGTCAAAGGAAATGAACTAGTTTTCGCTCGGAATGCAATGGAACGCTCGGTGCGTTTCCGATCCAACAACTTACTGCATGAGTGCGAGCATAGAAAATAGATTTCAAATAAAAATGAACGATTCCTACTTCATGAATATTTCTTAGGCGAAGATAATAGAAAATTAGAGATGTTTGAATATAATTCGTAATCCTATCATAAATGTCAACGCGTCTTCTATTAAATTAGGTCATTTTCATTAAGATGAAGCTTCTCATACAGAATTCATTTCGTTCTACGTTTGATCGTCGAATTCATGGACAAATTCCCATTTATGGAAGATTTTTTCAAAGAAGTGAACTGCATCCAACGGTCGAGTCAAATTTCACTGGCCAGTTTGGTGCGGCTCGTTTGGGACCGACTGAAGACAATACCTGACTCGATATCTCGTCAGATGGTTAGTCAAACGAATTTCAAAGAAACTTAAATCAATTCAAATCACGCGTGGAGTGTATTAATGGAAGATTAATACCGATAAGAACTTTGAAAGTCACTTTGATTAATTTATGTGCGCGTGGGAAAGCTGACGTGACTATGGAACAAAGTTAAGCTAATTACAAAAAGCTCTCCAATAGCGCTTGGGAAATTAAGTCTCAAACTATTTCACCTAAGAAATTTTCTTCGAGGCTCCTCACCCACGTTCTAAAGCACATTCGCCTATCAGGTTTCGAAAATTGGTTCACGTGAAAAATACATTAAACAATTAATTGACCGAATTAAGAATTGCAGCTTAGTTTTCTAAAAGTATCTTCAATTGACTTCAAGATATAATTAAATAATATTAAAACCAGCCAACGACGTTTGATAATATTTATTAATTTCTTTCATTTAAATTCACGCGTAAAATATCAGACACACAGTCAAGTCTTATTCATACACAAAAAATAGAAAAAAATTCATAGAAAGAACAGTGAGGAGGTGTAAGGGAGTGAAATGATGGGAAGAAGACGTGCACGTTTTTTAAATCCCGCGTAATATGATAAAGATCGTAAAAATTCTCTTCCCATCCGATCGGAGGAAGCTCCCGAAAAATAGCAGCACGTCAACAGGTGAAGAATTGTAAGGACGATGCACAGGACTCTTTCGCGAGCAAAGTATCCCAAAGTTCTCAAGCAAGCAGCAGTATGAGTTACTGCGAGAGTTGCACGCTAGCTGGGATGGCCATTATTCAAGCGATAAATGAAATCGAACAGGTCTTCGGCAAGAACAAATTAGTTTCCGTCGCCGCCATTGAAAAGTAAGTGAAAAGAATTATATAAAAATGAAAAG
>NW_017142569.1:318962-322596 GCF_001652005.2 Ceratina calcarata
AAAGAAAAAACAATTTTTAAAATCATGAGGTTAATAAAAAATTGCAATATTCCCTCTTATGTTCACAAGAAATTAAAACCATTAAATTATGTATCAACCAAGCATAGAATACTGTTGCCCTCTTCTGGTAATTCATACTCAATTACCTGTGAAAGGTATGATACAGAGATCACCCTTCCGGGTTTTAAGCAAATAAGTCAAGAAGTCGAGATAAACTCATGTGTTTCATACGCTCGATGATCGTTTCAGGTACGAATGCAAGAATGACATTTACGAGAGAACTCAATGGGCCGTGATGAGCAGACTGTCGAGGGGGATAGGACGAGACGTCGGGACGGCGCTTAGCATGGTGAAGGAGACGAATCTGAGAACACAGGCCGTCAAACGAGATCACGATCAGGCGATTCGAGAGCTACGGATAAGCATGATGGCGCAGGAGGAACGAGCAGAAGCTCTGCAAGCTGAAAACTTGAAACTGAAAGACTCGCTCCAGAACGGTGCGCTTCTTTCTTGTCACTGCTCCTCCTTTTCCTCTTATATATTTTTTGCTCCCATTGTTCTTTTCTCTTGTATCTCCTTTTTATCTCGTGCACTTAGCAGGTTCGACGAATAGAAACTTACTATTCGAGTGTATCGGAAATCGTTTCACCGATTAAAAGTTAAATAGCTCTGATTGTGAGATTTCGTCGATGCGATGGTTGTTAGTTATATTATAGCGCGGCAAATCGATGGACTCCATTGATTTCGTTTGAATGCACGTATGGGAGTGATCGCGGTTGAGTAACCCGCGGGAAATTCGATAGAGAAATCCTTCTGTCCCACTGCCACACTGCCAGGTGTGCATTACTGTGCATACAGTGTACAGTCTGGCAATCGATCGAGAGAGATTTATGAGTGCCCGACGCGGCGAGTACTAAATTGTAGCAGAATCTATCCAGTCACGAGACAAACGAGAAGAATGAAACATCCCATAATAATAAAATAATTTATAACACGAACGAACTCATTAGTATCATAAATTGCAGTATAAAGGATCGGAATAAAAGTTGTTTTGAAAGTTAAGAAATATTCTTTATAATTCTAAACAAATAAGTAAATAATATAAATATATTGCTTCTTTTTCGTTCGTACGAACGTGTACTTGAAAAATATTTATTATACTGTGACGATAAAGAATTCGAGAATTTATTGATGTTCAAATAAATGAAGCAGTGCATTCTATTGATTAACAGCGAGAGGAAAACTTACGGAGCTAGAAAGTAGCAATGCTGATTCAAAAGAAGAAAAGGAGACGCTGGAAGGAGCACTGAATGATACTCGAAGCCGGTTGTCGACGCTAGGTGAGTATAAAAAAAAGAGCATACAACAAGAGCTGCCGGCCTGTTTCACTTATTGTTAGTCGATTCTCCGGAAGTTTTCGCAGAGAGTTTAACAAGCTGCATTGTAGCCAAGAGCGGAAGCGAACGGTGTCGAGGTGTCCACGGCAAAAAATAGTCTTATTTTCAAACGTTCATTGCAGCCGGGGAAAATAACGTTTTGCAAAGTCAGACGGTTGCCCTGGCCGAGAGCAAATTGGAGCTGGAGAAAACCGTGATCGGACTCCGAAAGGAAATTGTCGTCGCCCGTGATGCGTATCTCGAGACAGAACGACGCTACCAAGCACTTCTAGACGAATCGAGAAAGGAAAACGATTCGGTGAGCCCGAAGTATTTTTCCGACACGTGCGATTAGGATTTTCCTCATATGTTCTGATAATCGAAACGGAAAGCGTTATTCAAAATTCTATGTCCCATTGTTAACAATTTACATCTGACATTCTTATGCATAAATGAAGCTGCTTTAAATTATGGTAAACAAAATATAGTTTCTGCTTTAATTAGTGTATTACTTGCTTCAAAATTTCATTGTGATTAACGTAGCGTGTAAAGCAAACGAATGTGACGAAAGATTATTCGGATAATTTGATCAGATTTTACGATCCACATCTTCCTGGCCTTCGGTGCGGTGATTCAAGGTTCGTTGAAGCTTCCGTTTGGTTGGGTTACATCAACTGATTGGGTATTAATTAACGATGTTGATTGACCTGCTTGGTAGAGTACGTTAATAGTACACGAAATGATAGAATTTGCTTGTAATTTAAGCTACTACCTCTCTACAGTGTACATACGTCCATAGACAATTAAATCGTAAATTAATGTATTACTCGCTTATATTATCCTATGACAGAAGAGAAAATTCGTTTCCATGTAATTAATCATATTTCTCCTCTCAAATATATTTCACTAATCCAATTTATTTTATCGTGGAGTTAATATAATTTAAAAAATAAAAAATAAGTTATTAAAGACGAAATGAAATAGTTATCTTTAATAACTTTGAATTAGTTATTAAATTAGATGTACTTATGAAGATAAAGTGTTTCATCATAAAAACGAAATATACCAACACGCAAGTACCTAGTAGAGACCAACAAACCAGTCTCTAACCGGTTGGCTGTAATTGTAATAGAAAGCTTGTTTGGCTTTAGGAACTACCTTGCTTGCCTTGTAGTTTTGAAAGCCCAACAGTTTATCCCTTCGTTGATAGAAGCTCAATTAGAATTTTAGATTGCATTACAAACCTCCACGTATTCGTCACATTTACATACTCTTTACTAATGCTTTCTTTATCCTGAACATATATTTTAGTTAAAAAACGAGTACGAGGAAAAAGTCGAGCAACTTCATCAAGAGATCGCATCTCTGCGTGCACAGATAATCAATAAAAAAGAAAAGAAAAAGACAAAGATCGCCGAAGACAATGGTCCTGTAAAGGAGAATCAAGACGGAACTGTTTTAAAGCCTGAAGACGATCCTGTGGCAGACATGACACAGCAACTGATTTCGAACCGCGAAAAGATCGAATTGCTCTCACGACAGAACGAGCGGCTGTCAAAAACACTGTGTCGACTGCGAGAGTATCGACAAACCACGGCAACCGGCTCTAATAAATGACTTACTCCGTCCTTACTACTTAATTGCTATGTCCTGTTATTGAGTTTTTAACTTTTCAGTCCCTAATAAATCATGCTTATATGAGTATTTACGTATAATAGTCTTTATTAAATGATGCTAAGAATATTATTTACTATGAAAACTTTTTGTGAAGAATTTAAGACCATTTCCAATTATCAATCATTCCGTAATTGACTTTTGGAAAAACATAATCAGTTGAATTAATTGAATATAGGAAAAGTGATACGATCATTCCTTGTCAGATCATAACGAAGTGTTCCTCAATTTTATTCGGTAATTAGCCATCATAACAATATAATTATTTCACGCAAATTATAATAAATTTATCGCTTCAATGTTAATATTGGATCATTCTCTAATGCATACAGATATGTACTCATGTGTACTCATGTTTTGAATTATCACTAAGGCTCTTGTCGATCCTCGGTCTGTTCAGGACGACAAAAACGGTGTAAATTGATAGATTGAATCACAGAAAAAAATTAAGAAATGCTAGTGTCTGAATTCATTTATTTCTTATTATTAGAAAACGTCTCTACTATTGCTACAACTAAATGAACGAATGCCTAAATTATTTCACCCGCAAAAGCAAGTCAGTCCAAAAAAAAATATTTTATTAA
>NW_017142569.1:323042-331171 GCF_001652005.2 Ceratina calcarata
CTCGAGATAATCGCATAATTTATATTTGTATATACAGTCACTTTACAACGCATACTTTTTGTTATACAGTGTAGCTCACGAATACTTTAGGTCAGCGAAGGGCGAATGGTCGCAGTAAAGACGGTATCAAAGTAAAAAATAAACTTATTGAAACGAACGCCTTACCGCGATGGGTGTCTCTTCACTTCTGTGCAAAATAAATGACACTAAACGTTTTTATACGCAAAACGGAAGTCGAAATTTTCATCTTTCACTCGCATCGTGATCTCATCGAGACAACAGTGTCTCCCGTTTCAATAAATGTCCCAAAATTGTTTGATAAATAATTGTCTCGGGTCACGGGAAGCTTCAGGAGGGAGAAACGTTGATCCTAGGATCTCTATCTAAATTGGCAGTAATTTTCAGGCATCGATTGAAATCCTTCCTCCCTTCTCAGCTTTTACGTGTGATGTTAATTCATTTCTCCTTCAGTTACACGAGCATCGTGAATTTTCTCTCGATTCATCAAACGAGTAAGATGATATTTTTATTATTTCGTATCATCCCGTCAATTACACGTTGTACATTTTATTATTCTTTACAATGACATACCTCTCCGCGCATTGGCTAGCTCGTTCGTATTCTACCACAAATTATGGCTTAAAAATTCTGATTGACAATGAGGATGAAATTAACATTACTTAAAAATTATAAGTCGTGTCCATTTCACCTTCCTTTTGTTTCTCGAATGCAAGTTGTCACGATGCACAAGAAATTATTTCAGTCGAAATTTTGTTTAATACTTAATGTACATATAATATAACTAAAAATTTCTCCCTTATTGCTTATAAATTTAAATATATCCAATATAAATATAATTATATGTTTCGAGTTCATGTCCCTTATGTTTTTCCGTTGAACACGATATTCTGTTTACGAAAGCAACAACGCCGACGTTCGAAGCGGATAATTTGTTCTTGACATAGGCGGATAGTGCGTGACACAGGCAAAACGTGTCCGATAGTCTGTTGCGGTGGAATATGTTTGCCTCTCATTGTTCTCTCTAAAATTACTGGCCACAAATTCGTTTCGATATGTTAAACGGCGATATTCATTGGAAGAATATGAAGAATCACATTTCAAGAGGAAGGATATGTGACGATATTGCTCGCGGTAATTCGAATTCTTACTAACGAGGAACAATTTACGTATAGTCAACGCTTAATTAGTCAAGAATAACCGCTCTCAAAACTTTTCTCCTCGCTCATCGACCGACCGCGGTCGATCGATCGATATGACAGAGATATGATTACGTTGGAACGTTATAATTATATCAGAGAATAAGCGGTACTTTTATAAAAGTTGTATAAGCGCGTGCCTTCGGAATGAACGAACGCAATGAAAAAGATTCGTTTTAAAAAACACCCAACGATTCGTCATAGCAGCGAGGTTTGGGAATCGACGTTTACGCGTATCTTTCAAATGATTAAAAAGTTTTTGGTCGACTCGCCTGCGTCTCGTTTAGAATCACGTAAACAACCGCGGCGTCGAACATTTCCAGACAAAAATGGCCACTTATTTACACGTCAATCGTGACGTCGGCGAACTTTATAAATATATAAACTTATATATGTTTCAGGGATATGTATCGTGTCGTGCGCTTAAGACCCGAATTTTACTCAACGCGGTGCATTCGAAAAATAATCATACCAGCTACAATCGATTCTCCGTTCTCGACTTTATATTGCCAGTGCAATTAATTCGTTTCGCGGCCACTTGAAAATCAAACGTCCGTTCATTCGAGCAACGCTGGAAACGTTCGACGAGACGAATGAACAAATTCTTCGATAGCGTCTCATTCCGCGACGGATCAGCTGCCGTCATTAACGACTGAAATTTTAGGCTCTCTTCGACGATTATTCGTCGTGATCGTCCAAGTATAACGATCGGGATTAACGAGCAAAGGAAGAACACGTTGAATTGGACGCATTTTCGTTTTCACGAATGACGGAGGATGAATGAAAGAAAAAAAAAAAATTCGTTGAAAAAGGCGGATTCGATGAACCATTAAAGTTGATTACAATTAGCTCGTATCGACGATTTCTTCTTTTTAGGTCCGACAGATTCAGGTGCGCCCGCGTTATTGCGAGTGTTCTTGGTACATGATAATAAAACGATAATCAGCTCGTAGATCATAGCGTACGTCAATTATATGTACAATTAGTGCATCCCGAAACGGTATCTAGCTTTTCCACGCACACGTCAGGTTTCATTCAGACACTCCTTCGCGTTGTTCACTCGATTACACACAAGCGACACGTATTATCATATATTTATTTTATCGTTACCCTTGTCCCGAGAGTTCGAATCGTTTCCGGAATATAATCAAATTAGGCTGAGTAATCAGAAAGTATCACGAGGACACGTTCTCCTCTCCGTTCGTAGTTTTCCTTCAAATCATCGAAGAACCGGGACTCGAATATACAATTATCCTAATCGGCAGAAATGATTCATCACTCTCGGACGTTCGATGCAATTCTCCTTGAATTTAGTCCGTTTACATTTAAATGAATCAGCAGATCAGCGCCGTTTCTACAAACCCTGTATATATATACTATATATATATATGTATATTAAGGAGAAACATGATCGCGTTCAATACGCCTTCTCTTTGTCAGAGTAAACTGTATATCCATTTCACGTGCAAGTGTGTTGCGGATTGTCGAACGGAAACGGAGTGTCTTCGAGGCAAGCTCGATACATTCTCTATTTTGTGGTACCGGTTCGAAATGTAACAAGGACGTCGATGTTCGTCCGACGATATACATTCACCGTGATACTTAGATAATATCTTTTACGCTTCGGTGTCCATTAAATGGAATGTATTCTGCGTAATATCGTATGTATAATTATTATATATAATATATTTATATATTTATTTATATTTATATATATATATATATATATATCTATTCCTTTGTGCATTTGTAAAAAGCCTTGTCTGCCTAGAAACAACGTTGTACAGCGTATCTGTTGGTATATTTTCTTCTTTATATTCGTGCGTGTGTTTCGTGTACGCGCGTGTGTGTACATATGTGGGAATAATTTATTCATCGTTCGTCATCTTGCACGTCTCCTCCTCTTATTGTTTCTCTCTACTGGCATAAATCAACAAGTCCTTTAAAATACATTCTTCTATATTCTGATAATGCACGATCATTTAAATCTCTCTACCGAAACACTCAAACATAACACCGATTTATCGATCTGTTTATTTATTTATTCGTTTCGTCTCTTTTAGATATTTTCATTAAACTCCTCCGTATCATTAAACTCCTCCTACCGTCTTCTCTTTCATTTTCTCTTTAATCAGTCTTGGCATCGTAAAACATTTATAGGTGCTTCGATATATAATATTAACTTATACAGTAACGTCTAACGATTATCGATGAGTTTCATCACACCCGCTTCAGCTCTCCTCTTCGTTCACAAATTCTCAATTTGTTGCTTTACAGTTACTTTTTTCCTCCCGTCCCGTTTATACGTATACGCGTTAAATTCTTCCTACATACATTATACATATGCTCATATGTATATTATATCTCGTCACCTTAAAAATATATTATTGTCCTCAGATAAGAACGTTCAGCATTTAACGCGGTTCTTCATTTTATTCGTCTCCTCCCCTGTCGTGCGTTTCAAGAACGAAACAGCGAACTTTGTTTCTCTACGCTATCTTGAATGAAAAATAAACGTACGAATTAGGTTGCTACATTATTGGATCCGCGGTTTATCCTTCCCGTGGTGCGATCGACGTTCCTTTCCCACGGAGTGTCCATGTACTCTCGTAAAGCTTTGGCAGGAATCACGTGTCTCCTCGTCGACTTCGAGCCTAGCTCCCTTCCTGTTTCCCTTATAACTGTTCCAGACCATCGTTTCCTTTATCCATCACCCAGAAACGAACACCAAACGCAAACCATTTTCCTTCACGTGCGCCTTCGTCCACTTTTAGACTGGTGCTAACTCGTCGAAGACAGGAGCGTCGTCCAGTCGACGAGCGCGGCCAGGGGCGATGTCACGTTGACAATCGTCGTTTCCGGGATTCGTTATCATACATCGTTGTCGTGACAGTACTCGATCTTCCGTCTAGCTAGCTGAAGTCGCCGTTTGTCCACGACGAAGTCCGACACGCATCCTTTGATGCCGCGGTGGCCTGGTTTACCTCCGACGAACAATTTCCCGTTCGTGGTCAGCAGGATCGTCTCCGTTGTTATCTTAACCGGAGCGTAGTCGTCGATCTGTATCATCGACGTCGTCCGTCTTCTGGACGCTACAATGTGATGGAAAACACCGTCGTCCACTCTTTCCTGAAAAAAATGTATTTATTCTACAATCTTTATGCAAATGACGAAATCAATAGATATTTTACATTTGGTTGTATAAATTCGCAAGTAATTTTAAGAACGGAAGTAAATACGTACTCTACTCCTCAAAGATATCTGCTCCTTCTTGTTTTTGTACGTGAGAAGTACTTGACCGTCGTGCAACGACAGAATAAGATGTTCCACTTTTCCTCTTCCGATCCAAGCAATCAGTCCATTCGCGTGTGTCGTCCTCAATCTCAGTTCGAACTTATTGGATTGTTGACCCTTCCGCCTAAAATAGTATCGACTTTTATTCTTGTTCGCTTGATGAATTATTGAACATCGAGCTACAGTGCCATGAAACGAAAACGTAGCACATTCAAGCAAGCATTGATATTAAAATTAATAAAAATGACATAGTATATCAACCCTAAAAACCTGCTTTTCGTATAAATACTAGGAATGGGCGAGGTGATGCTCGACCCGATCCAAAGGTAGGGTGCTCGAATTTTCAGTTACTCGCGTACAATGAATACATTTTTAAAATCTACTTGTCAAATAGATGCAAATCAGTTTTTTAAGAATGTTGTCGATTCACATGTTTTCAAGAGCTGGTTTAGTGGGTATGATATCCCTATTCTCTACTTTATAATAAAAAAGGGTAGCAGACAGGGTTGCAGATGAGCATAGAGATCGAGATCTCTCCCTCAAACGAGTACGCCACAGCTATTTCTTCCTAGAAACTTACTCCGTGTAATTGTAACTGTCGTAATCGTAGTCGACATCCTCATCCAAGTCGTAGTCGGAGTAGGACTCCTCAAAGTACTCGCCGAGGGTAGTATTAGTCGAGTTAGTACTAGTCGGTGTTACACAATCAGAAGGTTAGTGATACTTTGATTGAAAAAAGAGGATCTAGTTTTAGTCTACTGTTACTAAATATATTAGAGAACAGCCTAACTTGGTGCTCCTAATTCGGAATGATACCTTAAGAGGTGTGATGCAGTGACTTAGAATTATTTATATGCGAAAGAAATTATTTAAAAAATATTAGCGTTTAATTTTCATCTGTTTCGATTTACCTCCTTCCGTTTCGGTGTCTAAATTGTAAGAAATTATCGCCCTTAAAGCGTACTGGCCTCTCAGATAATTCCGTTTGTATGTCGTAACCCATGACTATAAAAAAATTACATTTAATGCATTTAATAATAATTTAAAGAAATTTCGAAGTGAAAATACAGATAGTGGTAAATACTTACAAAATTCGCAATGGAGGCCGTTATAACCGCTGACGCATTTGCATAAGTAGCTGTTTAGCAGAGGTAGACATACTCCACCATTGTGGCAAGGATTTTCGTTACTGGGACACGGCAGTCCATCGTAAATCTCCGTATTGTGTTGCGTAACGTTAACAGCTAAATTCTGATACGTTTTCCCATTCACCATCAGCCTTTGCACCGCGCCTACTAATCCAGTCCGAGCACCAGCAAGTCGATGAACCTCTCGCCAATGTCTATAATTCGAAAAAAAATTTAGTAAAGAACGAGCGCAAACAATTTGTATTAACACTCTGAGTCCTTCTGTAAACTCACTTGACACCGCCAATGTAGAGAGGCATTTCCAAGTTTAGCTCGGTTAAAGAACTTCCGGATAATCCTCTAGCAACTGTGCCATCATCCAATTGGAGAACACCCTCTCTGCCCAGTCTACTGATCCGAACACAATGCCAAGTGTCGAGCGTGACCAGATCCGGAGAAGTGATATTGGCAATACCACTTCCGAGATTAAATCTAAACTCCAGTCTGCCGTGAACCAGGTTCAGGCTTATAAAATCGCCGCGACCGTTGTTCAATTGCCCGTTATAAAGTAGCAAACCTTCGCTGGCATGCGTGAGAAACCATAATTCAATAGAGAAAGCCTTTGCGACCCCTTCCAGGCATGGCAGTTCGAGGAAACCGTCGCCGGACATTTTCGGTACCAACAGCTCCGTGAGTTCCGCGTCAACTATAATTAATTATTTCTTGATGCACAATAATATAAATAATAATACATCGTACTTTATAAATCGTCAACCATCTTCCTATTAATAAAATCCAATAGTCGTTTTACTTACGTATTTCGCAATGCTCTCCAGTCCTTCCAGGCGTACACTTGCAGACGTAACCGCCTTGCGGGAGGATATCGCAAGTGGCACCGTGCTGGCAAGGCTCGCCTATGCACGGATCCAACGATTCCTCGCAGTCTCTGCCGGTGAATTGAGGCGGACAGATGCATCTGTAATCTGGCGGATCGTACTTCTCCACGGCGTAATTTCCGTGCTCGAAGTTGCTTTCGTAATCGTCGTCGTAATCACACTTGGAAGTCTCGCATCGTCTCCTCGCGCTCTTCTTCGACCGGTGCTGATCGATGGACGTGCAGTGCGAGCCTCTGCATCTGACGATGTTCATGCCGTTCTTATTCTTATTTCTTCCACGTTTTTGAATTCGCCTGCACTCGCGACCGTTGCATAAATCTTCCTCGAAGATCGGCTGGCAAGTAGCACCGTTCTGGCAGGGAAGATTGGCGCACGCGTTCTCCCCGCACTCTTTCACGCGGTACGTCTCCAAAATCTCCTTATCGTGACCCACGTGAAGATCGACGAAGTTCCGATTTATTATCATTTTTCTTATACATCCGAGGAAACCGTGACTGGTACCGATGTTCTCGTAAACCCTGTTGATTTTTGTCGTGACAGTAAAAACAAGTTTAACTAATCATGTTGACGTCTATGAGAAACGCGTACTTAGAATGATTTGTAGGCATATTCCCGATGAACGTTTCCTGGTTCAGATCCAGTGATTTTAACATCCCCTGACTTTCACCGGCGACATTTTCCCCGTCGTTAAAAATTAGAACACCGTCTTTGTGATATCTTTTCGCTGCCACGCGATGAAACATTTTCATGCTGACTTTCTCAGGAGAAGTAAGAATTACAGGGCCGTTCCCTAAATTATATCGGAACTGTACATGTCTGTAAAAAATTCGGGATAGTACAAGATTAATTTTGTAAAAATCACAGAAATTTAAATAACGAATAAATCAAGAGTATTTAAAGCAATTCAGTCAGGCAGTTATTGATTATACTGTCTAAGCGTTTGCGATGCTAATTCACGCTAGTGTAAGTACAGACCCGTCGACGATAGCTAATGAGACGAAGTCCCCAGTGCCGTCGCTCTTCTGTTGGTTGTAAAGTATAATCCCGTTGTCGGCGTACGTCTTAAACTCGACCTCGACGCTGAACTTGTGGTAAGCCTTCAATCTGTTCATCCTGACGTAGCTTTTCCCGTCGAACGACGGCACCTCGTAATCTCTTTTGTTGATCTCCTCGTCGCATAATAGGCCGGTGTAATTTGGACGACAGATGCAAACGAATGTCGCGCTGGGCAGATCCATGCACGTCGACGTCGCGTGACACGGATACGACAGGCAGGCACGAAATTCCTCGGTCGGCGTAACGGGCACGTAATTAGCTGCAAACGGGTCAATTTAATTCTTTCCCTCTCGGCCATCAAAAGATGCAAGAAAAGTCGGACCCTTCTCGTCTTTTCTTCTCAACCGTAAAAAGAAGCTCTTTTTCTAACTACTTCCTCCCTCGCTCTTTCCGTTCTATTTGAACGGTACTTTGTTCTAACAATGCGTAACGCTGGACTCGTAGTACCGAGCTTTTTGGCGAAATTAATAATTTAAAGTATTTTATATCTACTTGTCTTTTACCTATTTTCAATAAAAATTATGCGAAAATGTTCAAAA